>NW_011967148.1:236722-257093 GCF_000949405.1 Vollenhovia emeryi
TTTTGAAAGAGCTATCGAATGATACCAAAATTGACCCCCCACCCCCACCCCTGTGGGTGGGGCGGGGGACAACTTTGGTATCATTCGATAGCTCTTTCAAAAATAGGAAATACGTATTTTTCCGTTTTCCGATCCACCCACAATTTCTCGGGATATTCAACCGTTCCGGGACTTTTAGACCACCCTGTATATCAGATTTGTAAATCAATTTTGTTCTTCCGATATTGCTTGTAGAACGCACCTTTCGGAGCTTACTGTCTCAACACTTTAAAGCACAGTATAAAAAGATTTAAACGCGTATGGTGGGATGTTATTCATATACCACTTTAAAAATTTCTGTGCAAGACAAATTTCTTTTTGTTGTAAAGTCCTGTGCCCCAAAGAGTTGATACGTCCTTGTCGATTTATCTGTTTTTTTTCCGAATGAGTCATTTTTCCCGAAGTTATCTGTATGTGATATTACGAATTTGTTTGTAATTGTTACGCAATTTTTAATTTTAACAATTGCAAAACTCGAAAATACTTTCATAAACATGTTTTAATTTTCCTTCCTTTGGGAAATTCAATGTTAAATAATTAATATAAAATATATATATTTTATTATAATATATATATTATAATTAAAATAATAAAATGCATCGTTGCGCGATAGAAAAATTAAGTAACCAACGTGCATAATTTTTCGCTGATAAATTTTGAAGATAAATGAATGGATAAAAGCGTAAAATGCTGGAAAGTTGCGAATTGTGTAAATAGTCGACCTCTGTAGAACATTGCAAGAACTGCGCGCTCGAGGAGCGAACGGTAATTTCATTGTGCAATGATAAATAACAAAATTACAGATAACAATAGAATAAAATAATGATAGTCTATCTTTATCCATAAATATAAAGAGCTTGTTAAAAGCCGTTTAAAAATTATATTTTTTAAACGCGTTGACGTCTGTAAACGTTTTTAATTACGAACTTAACAAAAATATAGATTTCAGAAATTAAAATAAGTATAGTGTACTTGTATAATAAAGCAATGAGTGAATAATATTTCACAAAAATAATTGTTACGCAATCGATGAAATCAGTCGAGGTTTATAATAAACGTGACGTAAATAAATAGCGGCAGAAAATGGCATCGGATGCATTTTAGAAGACTGTTGTAACGGTCGAGCGCGATGTAGCGATTGAGAAATAAGCTAAAAGAGATCTCGAAATCTCTGACGTTTATATAATTCAGTGACGAAGGGTTGATAAAGTAATCTCTAACCGCGTTACGCGAGTAAGCGGGTACGTCTTGGAACGCAACGCTAACCGGGGAACCGGTTTTATCAATTTACATCGTTCGGTAAAAGTAAACCGTACATACCTGTACGAAGTGCACAGGATATTCTCTAATCGTCTCGTTAAGCGCATTAGCAATTTCTCTTCGTGGCATCCCAATCGCGTTGAAGAGACTCATTAAGCCGCGCGGATCTTCCTCGCGCGCGCTTAAATCTCC
Source organism: Vollenhovia emeryi (assembly GCF_000949405.1). Classification (NCBI taxonomy): domain Eukaryota; kingdom Metazoa; phylum Arthropoda; class Insecta; order Hymenoptera; family Formicidae; genus Vollenhovia; species Vollenhovia emeryi. Next base: position 238,214 of record NW_011967148.1, read on the forward strand.
CGGTCACGAATTAATATGCGTTAAGAAAGGCTTAGCTGTGTTTCGAAGCTCAGCTTTATCTTGCCGATAAAGAAAATTAAGAATTAAATATCACGCACGTAACACTTTCTTGACGTTAATATAAGACTTCGTTTACCGTAAGGACGCGCACTAACACAAGCGTACTCTGCGAAATATGCGGATTATGTATATCGGAGATGATCACGATACATAAATTGTAAAATAATAGAAAAGAATGTTTATTAGGGATTATTTAATTTTGCAAATATTAGAAAGGCTTTAAAAAAGAAGTCAATTTGTATGTCAGATATATCTGAACATTCTGTCAGCGTTTCGATAAATCTATCGTGATACCGTTTACGTTTTTTCTCTTTTTTTTTTACGTTTGTGGTCGACAACGAGACATTGGTGATGTATGAGAGAGAGAGGGGGGGGGGGAGAGAGAGAGAGGGAGATGGAGAAAAGAATACGAGAGAGAAAGACAAAAAATACGTTGCTAAAACCGAGATGAACGACGAATGGTGAACGTACGGTACGCCGCGTCGTACCGTTTTGGTGGCATAGTCGTTAGTCCCTCTCTCTTGACATGACTCAGTGCCGGCTTAAAGCCAGGCACTTGCAACAAGACTTCGCTAAGATAAGATGTCGTCGGAGAGAGAAGAACTCGATAATGTTTGCATAAATTTGGACGCGAAAACAAAAATCTGCCGTCAAAAAGGAATTCGCGGTGCGACTGGAATAGCGTGCAACAACTTTTAAAAATATACGTACGTGTAGACTAAAGGAAAGCGGAATTAAAGAGTGTTGCGTATAGAAAAGTCTAAATTTTCAAGTATACTCGGATCTCTCGAGGTAGGAGTCAGCAAGTGCGGACGTTTACGTGATACAATATTCACAGAGTAGACAGTATAATCCATAGATACGTTATTTATAATATATTCTAATTAATAACGTGTTCTCTCTATAACAATAAGTTGAGGTGTTCTATTTTATTTATCGCAAACGTCACTCTTGGGTTGTTTCTGAACTGTTAGAAATTGTTCTGGCTGTTTATCAAACGAACGAAAAGAAAATAATTTTTCAAGGTAAGTTTTAATTTGTAATTTTGACGTGTATGGAACTGTTTTAAATTTACTAAATCATAAAAAGAGATCAATTTTGAATGACAATAGCTGCCAATGCCTGTCTAAATTACCTGTCGCTGTAGTTATGTAATATTTGAATAGATTTTCGATTTTCAGAAATAGATTTTATATTTTATCAGGGCATTGAATTTTCCACGATACACGTACGATTCATATTCGTGATTTTAATAATAATCCAAAGTCAATATGAATATCTTCTAATGATTCTCTAAGAATAGTCTATATATAATACTATATGTATATAATCTTTAGTAATAATATATTCTCATCAATAATGTATTCTCTTGTTCGTAGAACTAGAGTTTCACTCTAGTAAACTGTTATTTAACTTTCACTCAGTTAAATGCCGACTATTAGTTTACACATATCAAATATCCTATGTACGTAACGAAATGCAACTTAAAGTCGTTTAGCCTGACATTTCTATTTCGTATTTAGAATAAATACACGCTCAGATATCGATGGGAAAAGTGTCGAGTTATAAGAAGACGCGAAGCAACCGAGAATCTCAAAACTTATTGAACATCGAAGAGACGTCCATCTTCTTTGTTAAATACACATACCTATCGAGAAGAAGAAGGAAGTGAAAAATAGAACGTGTCCGGACGAAAACAAAAGTAAAAGGATTCTCTCTCTACCAAAGAATCCCGAAAAACATGTTGTTCCCTCGTTGCAGAATATAATAAATTACTTCCACGGCGCACTTTTTTTCCCCCTCCACAAGTAATTTTCAAGTTACGTACCGCCACGGTACCCGCGAGGTCATTGCTAAATATCCTCGGTGCAAGACGCGCGTCTCCCGCGATCGGTTTACGCTTTTGCAGTACCTGCATGCCCGCCGAGTAGCGCGGCTCGCCAGTACCAGCTCGCGTACTACCAGCGAGTGACTACGTGCCTGAGCTGGTCTCACGGCCGAGGGCCTTTCAACTCGGCCCGTATTTCTCGTACAGTCTCTCGCAAGGTGTGGTTCCCGACGCTGTCAACGGAAGTATGCCGCCGCGAGATCAACAAGTGCCGCGCGAGATCCACGTCCGGCGAGCGATCGAGCCAGCGCGTCGCTAGTCCCGGGTTCAATTTAATAAGAATCCTCCGCGTTGCGCGTTCAAAGGCAACGACAGCTGCGCGTTTTTCGGCGTCTCTCGGCCGACCGCGTGGAGAGGAACGATCGGGGTCCGCACGGCCGCAAGGACGCGCCCGTGGTAGCGTCGAAGGACTACGATCGAGCGAGGCGCGATCGATGGACGACGCCGTCTCTGGGTGAACTTTAGTGCGCGCGTGGTACCGCCGCGGCGCCGGCACACGTGACCCTCCTCGAATTTGTTTGGCGCGAGTTACATCGTGGTGAACCGCCCGCCACCGGTGGAGGATCTGCGTCCGCGATGGAAATGAGGACCGGTGAGTGCTTGCATGGCGCGCTGGCCAATTTTTCCACGCGAATTTCAGCGAGACGGTGAGACGCCGCCGGCGACTCCGTCGAGAAACGTTCGGGATCATAAGAGCCCCACGACGGGGAATTCTATTTTCAGTTTTTATTACTTTGAATTTACGCTCTAAGTGACGGCAATTAATTTCAAATAACGTTAGGACGCGGGGAAACTGGCGGTTTCGTTTGTTAAAAATGTTGCCGCGAGCGAGCGAGATATAGCGTGAACGCGAATTTGTTTCTTCCTGGGTAATTGACCGTTCGGAATCGAGGAAAAAGCAGGTATGTGACCCGGCTGTTTAACAAGTTATATGCTCTCGGGGTACTACCTTTTCTAAAAGCATGCTGGCGCGCTATCGGCGATCTTTTCGCAGCATATTTCAACATTGGTAAACAATTGGGTCACACAACGTTTTCGTTCAACGAGCCAGAGATGAGACCAACTTCGAAACTGACGGTTCTCTATTATTCTAACCAGTTTCCGAAACCGGCGCACCGTCTGGTAGTTGACGAATAATCTTCCTGCCGAAAAATGCTTTCCATTTTCTGCTTTACGTTTACCGATCGCGTCCTTTAAAAAAGTCTCGCGACTAAAATAAAAAAAGAAACTTTTTTTATGCGCAGTAAGTGAAAAAGAGTAACCAAATTCACTTCATATTAACGTCCACTCGAGGAGAAAATCCTATCTCGATATTCGAAATGTTAAGTGCGGTAAGATGAAATCTTTATGGAGATCTTTCAAGTTTTTTTATTCTCAGTCTAAATAAGGATTCCTTTAAAATACAACGTTATATTTATACAGTTATTGCCTGCGAAACCAATATTCTCTCAGCTAGTATCCGTGGCTGTCAGGACACAAAAGTTCATCGATTGCAATGAAAATTATTTTTAACTGTATTTTTAGGCGAGAGTACTTTATCGCGCGATGACCTGCGTCGAACTGCACAAGATGCAATGTAAATTGGAAGACGACTAGGAAGATGAATGTTGAACCAAAATAAACAGGGATTTTATTTTTAAATTTGCGAAACGGCGTTACGGAGTGCTTGCACGAGATTCAGAAGTTTAGCCGCTTCCTGCCCATTTCCGAGAATAAACGTGACGATGATTCAGATCTCTTTTCCGCTGCGCAGAGATTAATCTTATAAGCAGCTAATAGAATTGTATTTTCATTTATCCCCTCAGTTGCAATAATTGGTTACTTTAGTCATACAGTTAATTGTTTTTTAATTTTAGATAAATTTGAAGGGAATATCGTTCTTCCTACAAACAGACAAATGAGTTTGAAACATATTATTCCTAATCCTTTCTGTTTAATAAGAATACGCGTAAGCCAGTCAATAAAAATATTGGCATTATATTCTGTTTTGAAAAAGAAATGTGACGGATCTCGCCGAATTTTATGTATCACGTTGAAAATAATGTCGAAATGCATAAATCGGTTATTTTCTTATACGTAAAAACGAACGCGGGCGAGTTGACCAGTCAGCTTTTCTTTAATCCGAGCCATTGTGCGCCGTGGACGGTGGGAGCGTGCGATTCCTCGCAACGATAAGCGCAAGATCGAGTGGACTCGCGGGATCCTAGATCCCTTCGATCGCTCTAGGGTTGATTTCACCGACGTCGATTAACTTTAATCGCGGGGCAATGGGTTCCTCTCTGTGCCTTCTCCCGCATACAAAGATATAATCCCGGAAAAGGTACAGAGACAATTGAATTACAGGTAAAGTTAATCGACTTTGGAGAAATCGTCCCGCTCTTTTCGACGATATTTCATTATACCGATCGCTATTCCTTATTCTAGTGCAACACGGATAATCCATGCGATGATTCACTGGTTTTACCGCGAGAATAAGTCACCTTTATTAACTAACTGAATTATTACGAATTATAATAAGAGACAAGGAGTCACGCTAATAGCTTACTTCGGTTACTAATAGTTGCTCTTAATTATAATTTCAAATAGCCGTAGCTCATTCCGTAGACATACAAGGAAATATTATTCCGTGACAATTTCCGCATTGCTAATTTTCTTACAACTCTCGGATAGAGCGCGAACGAACACCATGAAATCTTATTATTACGCAGATAACGCTATTGAAATTTTCCATTTTTCCGTCGTTGAACTCGTAGATAAGCAGTTAATTGAAAATAAACTGTTTACTAAAAAGTGGGTCTTCCTACGCGCATTTTTCCAAAGACACTTTCGCGAAACGTGGATTTAAGTCTGGTTGGAAAAATAAGCTGTTCGATTGCCGGGACATTGCTAGAAACGATAAAGAAAATTGGACACGAGAGTAATGTATGTCGTGATATCCATCTTTAGACATTGATTGCTGTAACCGGTTGACTCAACCTGCGCGTAAGACAAAGCGAAACAATCGGAGCAAGATCGATGAGCTGAGGAGTGCGCTGTGCTCATTAAAGAGGAGGCCGTTAGGAATAATTGCGGCGGCGATGAATGGCGTTTTCCCTGAATTCTTACTCGGTGGTCCCGGGCTTACGTAACCGATAAAATAATTTGCGGTCCGGCGCACCGACGCGAGAGTAATGCTCGACGTGGAAATTCTAGGACAGCGGGACGACGTAACCATGGCGATGCGTTCACCAAACACGGAAGACGAGGGCACGATACTTTGTTTGCCTGATGACATTCGGAGCGGCGGAGACTTGCAAGTTGCACGAATACAATTAAATGTATCTCATTCGAAGAAACATGTCGTGAATACCTAGTTACTCGGCGACGCGGTACGCGTCCAACTTAAAAAGAACTCGGGGGCTGAAACGCCACGTCTTTGTTACGGCTCGCAAACGCCAGTCCATTATGCATGAAAAGAAATAAACACGGTGTCTGTCTGAGAATAAATAGAGGCTAAATTTGAAAATAATAAATTGAGAAAAGAAACAGATGAATAAGTGATGCAAAAGCGCTCCGGCGTGTGCGCGCGTGTGAGATACTGTTCTGTCGATACATTTCTAACGCATTCCATTTTACGCTAATTTGACACTTTATAATACGAAAACAATCATTTTTTAGAAGCTTCTCGCATTACGGAATGAAAACGCAATCAAATTAAGAGGCACTTAAATATTAGGGTGCGCCCGGGCGCATAATTAGTACACTTTTGTGATCGTTGGTAATGAATTATCTCTAATTTAGACCGTGTACTTTTTAACAGCTGTCTATATTATATTGTTACAGTATATGTTATATAATATTACGAGCCAGTCGAGTTTTTGCACAACATAATGTAATCTCGAACTGATAGTTTAATGGTAACTTACTAAGCAAACTAAACGCACGACTACGCGAAAGTGCATCGTGTGAAGTTCACATTATGTAACAAAAGAGAAATACGCTACTGAGAAGATCGCACTTCGAATATACATCGCCCAGACGTCGTCGCACAATTGTTTTCATTGCAGTCGTAGACAGCGACAATAAAGGCAAAAAAAAAAGAATAAAATTAACGAGAAATACTGATAAGATATATCGCAGTTACAGAACTGTCATCATCGACCGTCGCGACCACCGTTTTTACGCGCAGTCATTATAGTTAATGACAAATTCCACTTGAGTGATAAATAAAATTGACTTTTTGCACTAAATAAAAAAAAAACTTTGTAAATATTGACATCGCACCTGTAAACAAAATAAGCGAAGCGACAAATAATTTTTTGTTCTAATTAAAATCGTTTGAAAAAATTCATTTCAATTGTATTTGAGCACAAGCGCGATATCGATCCTTTTCACAAAGGTGAGAAACCCCAACGTATTTTCCAAGCGCGCGCCAATGTATTTTCTAACTTTATTGCATTTTCTTTTTTAAGTCCGAACCCGAGTGTTTCTTGTTATAGGATTAACATACCGACGCCACGTTAACGTATCGATAGCGCGAGGGGTCGGCGGCAATATAAGAAATTCGCATCATGATCCTTTTTTGTGCGCAGCAATCGAATCGACATTTGGCGTTTCTGTGTACATCGCGTCGGGAATTTCCTGTGCGCTCACACAAAGGACCACGCAGGAAGAAAATGTAGTCAACCTGCGGTAGATCTGTGTGCATGCGCGCTCTGCGTACGTGTCAACGAGTTGTACGTGCCGCGCCGTGCGCGTATGTGTGCGCTTGACGCCGCGGATGAGTCACACGCGCGCGGCAAACCGCGAAACGAAGCCTTGTGCTCGTTCTCTACTGTACAATGGAATAATGATATATGATAATGCCAGGCACGCACGTGATTATCACGATCTTAATTCCCCGCCGATCTGTCAGAAACGAGACTCCGGTGACACTAGATTTTTATCCGCGGAATCGTCACGGGTTTTTGCACCTGAAAAAAAGAACCAATCGCCCTGATTTCTCGGCGCGTACGTGCAACCGGTGTAGGTGTCTGTGTAGGTGTACTACGTGTTTGCAAATCGCGGACTCTGTCTCGGAGAAATACACTCATCCGCGATGTATCGATCTCGGGCTGAGCCGCGGCGTGTGTGCCTCAAGTCATCCACGATTGCTACATTGTCCAGATAATTGCATTCTTTGCAAATGCCTCTCTCAATTATCGATTTTCGCGTCCACGTGTCGTTTATTGTGACGTGAATATGGACGTTGAAGTGGGAAATAAGTAACAGGGGGCCAATATCACGTACTTGTATCTGTAATTGATTTTACATACTCGTATCGTAAACGAGGTTTGTTTGAACCAGTAACATTGTCGTGCAAAGAATACAGAAGAATCTAGAATATCATTAACGAAATCTCTATCGGTCCGATAATTTCTTTTGTACGACCGCGCGATTGACTAACAAGTAGAGAACTTGATATCGTTTTCGCTGCATCACGTTATTGTGTAAATACATTTTATTTTTAGACGTAGCGTGAGAGTTGTGCGTTATGCGCGAAAGCTCGTTGCGAAGACACGCCGTGCAAATTATACTTTAAAATAGTCATCTCTGTTACTATAATAGCTACTGCAATATTATATAAGTACGCTAGTACGCTGATTAACTGCGATTCTCCAATCTTCGTTAAGAATCTTCATCTCAAGTCGTCGCGAGGATCTTCCTCGCAGTTATTACGTATCGCTTTAAATCATCGTTGAAAAGTCGCCGCCAAATTCCTTCATGAATGAACCGAGCCGGGGCGCTTCACAACGTGACCGGCCAATCATCCGTAATTTCTTGCGACAAATTTACACCGACACACATCGCGGGCGGCTCAATTCTAATTCGGAGCGTGTGTGCACGCGCGTGTGCGACATGTCGTTGTTGTGAAAGAGTGCAAAACAGTTAACGGTGGATCGACCTTACCTCGAATGTGCACATTTTGCAATTACTGGGATTCGTGGTCGCCGCGCAAAGAACGCGCGTTTTATTGCTGACTAAAGTGCCATTTAACTTCCTAATAAGATACAATCTTGCGGAAGTACGCACGAAAATATTGTAACGGCACTTTCGTGAAGTGCAATTGATTATTATTATTATTTTTCTGCACGGTATTTGAAATAGATTGCTTGATTGTGACCGAATGGATTTTATTTGAATTTAGATATCGGCCTAATTTTTTTTTCCATCCTATTACGTTCCCTTTCCTTTCATTATTTCTCCATGAAATTTACGCAAAATTGGAGCATTGTTGCCTGCTGGAATTGTAATTTCAGACAATAACTGCGAATGTGTTAACAGCGAATATGTAACGTAAAGCAGCCGTGACGCGATGTTGCTTCGATATTTATACAAGAAAACGTTGCTGCAGCCAGGCATCGCCGTGGCTGCGTGGCATTTCAATGGCGAGGGTCAGTCGGCGTTACATAACGGGCAGGCATGGGGAATATTTCAGCAGTGGCGGGGCGTTTAGGAATGCGCGGACTAAGAATCTCGTAAGGAGTAAAACTCCCAGAGGGTGAAAGTCAGTTCTTTCAGGCGTGGGCCGTGCACAAGCGAGCGCGCTCGTTTCTTCGAGTCATTCACTTCTCGCGCCTCCACTTGCTCGCTCATTAGTGTCTCAATAACGACTCCTATTATCTCGATCCACTCACATGATTGAGCAATTAACAATTAACTTGCACTTTAACGTATCATACAAAAATTGTCAACGGTTTATCGCCCGGCCTCTCCAATTTATCTCACCAATTATCGTTACAATGCCGCATATCGGAAGTACAGATATAGTTTTCTTTTCCTGCGTTTAGATATTTAGGTCAGACGTGTGGACGTGCGGTTATCTTTCGTTGGAAAAGAATTGATGATCTGTATCTTTTAAGAAAATTCTAAGCAATTATTGATAATTATCGGAACGCGTAGATCTACTTGTGCCACGATCACTGCACCAGCACGTGGATGGATATCGAAGGAAGTGTTTAAGAACGTGTGAATATAGCTTGGGCATCCTTGTAGGTCGCGGCTTGTTTATTCGAATAAAATTATACGATCGTACGTAAATGAAACTAGACGAGTCATTATCTTCACAATTTCTGATCGTTCAGCAATTACTAATGCAAATGCGGTTGTTGAAATCGAAATTTACACATGAGATTACATGCAAGCAGGGGAATAAGACGTGCATTATGGATAAGCGACATCGAATTGCTGCCAGATGCACATTTCTGTTTACGTCATACCGAATAAATTCAACATCGACGCGAACGGAGAATATTAAACGCAGCGCGTATCGCCCGCATATGTGTTTAAACAAGTGTGCCCTTCCATTTAGGTATTTTCCGACTGTGTCGTTATTTCTCGCGGGGGAATAATCGTGATATCGGAATCCGCTCTTTTACGATTGTTGATTTTACGTCAAAGTTGATCGCGAGTCTAACGATGAGAGTAATTTATGTAGTTGAGCAGCCACGAGTAACTGTCAAGTAATAATTAATCAAAAGGTATTTACGCACGAATATTATATCAGCGTAGGACGTTCCAAAAAAGACTAGCCGTCTTCTTAATGGCAAATTTTTTAGTTAGCAATTTAAAGGCAATTTTTTATCAACAGAAATGTTATAAGTGCACACAAAAGTATCGTGTTATTTGCGTTTATTCTCTCTAACTGTTGCGGGTCTGGTTTCGTTATAGAAATGCCCAAGACGTTGCTGCTTCTGGTCATCGGCTTGCTCGTAAGGGTGCTGGGATTACCCAATGGGGCACCGCCGGAGACATGCTCGCATCTGACGCCGCGCCACCCCGACAGCACCCTGCAATCGTCGTATCCGCCCTATCAGCTACTACCCGCAGCGGGACAGGGCAGGGTCCGTCTGATCCTCGGCAGTCCCGAAGGTCTTGCGTATCAGGGTTTCATGATCGTCGCTAAGGACATCGACACCGGCGAATACGTGGGAGAATTCATAAACCTGCCCGATTCCGCACGAATCGTGGAATGCACCCCAGGTCTAAAGGTACTCACCGGACATCGTAATTATTTTTATCTCCCGTTTCTCTACTCCGGAAAAGAAAAAGACATGTTAGCAACCCATTTTGGGGCCGACAATTAGTAATAGAATTGTTTGGATCGTTCGTTCTAATCTTTTACAAGTTTTACCCCGCGTAACTAAAAATCGCAATTAGCTCTTCTATCTATATCCAAGATTTTTAAGTAATACTAATCAATTCTCTCAATTAGTTCTGTCGATATTCAGTAACGCAAAGATAATTTTCACTTAAGAGGCACTAACCGAAATGTTAAGTTACTTAACTACAAAAAAAAGGTTAAAATTTTTCCTAGAATAGAGTTACGAATAATTAAAATAATTCGATTACTAATTGAGAGCCTTAAAATGTGTCGCGCTGTTTTTTTTCTTCCAGAATATGTAGCTACGTTGTAAATCAAACCGAGGATTTATACGCGAAATGTTGCAAATTTATGAACAATGAATAACCAACAAGTCGAATGCAAAAGTATTTCGATTCGCTTTATGCAGAATTAGCACATATTTTACTTTTTCGAGTTTTCGACGGATCTTTTCAATTCTTCTCTTGAAGAGGACAATGAATTGTTGCATTCAATTTTTCATTTCTAAATATTATATAAAATTACAATTGTAACAACTGTTATTTTTAACTGTTATACTCCACAGCGTTAATTTCACGATTTTACGATTCTCGGTAATATGACGTATCGACGCGCTCTATCTTTTATCAACTGACCTTTTTATCCTGATTTCTTCAAGGTTGAATCATTTATCGAGACTCTTTCGCAAACGTGAATGATGTGCAATTTCTTATGGAAACTTTTCCTGTTTCTTGTGCCTAGAACGGCGTGACTCATAGAAGCACCGACAAGAAACAGAATCTTGAATTCGATTGGGAGGCCCCAGTTGATTACGAAGGTACCATTATCTTCAAGTAAGTATCGTTGCACAATAATGACACTTTAATGACAATCGCAAAATCTAACAAAGGATTTCATTGAATTAAGCAAATTCTGAGTGAGTTTTGCGCTCAGGGGAATTTCTGTATCTCGATATAATACAGAAACAAATTTATTGACGATTTCTGAAATATTCCATATTTGAACAATGAATATATTCAAAATTCGCGTGCCGTATGTACGTCGTCCAACTTGTGTTCCACAAAAACAGTTTATTGTTTTATTAAATTAAATTATATAAAAATTGTACAGTTACGGTTTTGTTATAATTAATATCTCGTGAATCTAAAAAATATACATAACAATGTAATGCAATAATGTAATAAGGGAAGATGAGATAAAGTGATTAGCGTATCGGCACATTTAAACGCAAAGCAGACAACTACTGTCATTGAAAGTGCAGCTGTTGATGATAAGGGAGAAAGTGGTCCGTCGAAGAGCAATCGGTAAAGTTGGAGAGTGTTGATTAACTCATCAAGTTGCAATTAGAGGCTGCCAATATACTGATGTGTGTGCGCGTGTGTATATTCATGTGTGAATAGTGCTAACAAATCGTTTAGCAACGTAGTTAAATATTGAGTTTCGGTCATTAACTGACTAAACATTTTTGTGGTGGCATTTTCTTATTTAATATATTTGAGTACTAATCACCGTGACAGGTATATGTCAATCATTGTGACATGAATACCAATCGCTGTGATTTTTCTTATTTTACTTTGAGCGGGATATATTCCATCCTTCCGACATGGCTATTTCCGTAGCGTAGAATCTTGCCTAATCTTTACGAAAAGAACGAGAAAAGTTCCGCGAGTGTCAAATTTGCACCAAGAGACTCAAAATAAAAACGTATCTTAAAACTGCCAATTGGCAAATTCTCTAAATCGAAACCTAAAGCGCAAACGAGTGATTTGTCACAGTTTTACTTCACTCGTGTGATTAATTAATATATCTACAACAGCTACGCTCCGATAAATAATACAGCTATTATTTGTCGAATTCGAAGATTCATCGCCGCGTCGAATGCCGCGCCAGGAGCGTAGTAAGAGCGTGTTATTTCCGCGAGCTTGCGAAACTGCAAAGTTTCTGAATACCTATAAAATTTAGAACAAGAAACACCACAGCTTCTGGGAACTGCCTAATTGTTGAGTCATGATTTCAACGTCTGATCTCAACCGCTGCGCGCATCCACACGCACACGCAGATCCGCGCGTACGCTATAGCGCGGAGGTGCTAGCATATCACACTTATGAATCACAATTAGGCATTACCGTACGCGCGGATGCGGCTCGTGCTTGGAATTCAACGCGCTCGTGCGGGCATAACGGTGCGAGAAACGCGCGCAACATTCCTTATAAACTTTTCCTCATGATAATCGATGCGGAGTTACTAATGCATGTTTAATAGTACGCGCAGCTGCGCCCCCCTCCACCCCCTGTTAAAACTTCGTAACTTATTTCGAGAGTTTTATTTGGTTTTTACGGTACCGTTTGGGAATTCCTCGCTTTTGTATTCTGATATTTATATTTCGCCGCGACCAATATTAACGGAAAAGCGATAAAGAGGATTTACGTGCAAGTACTTTTAACACGTTTAACGTCAAGTTCTCGCAGCGAGAGGGAGAATTTCGATGTGCTCTAATAGCCCTGCATGAATAGAGGGACTCTCACTGCTAATAAATGTCAAGAGTTTCATAATCTTATTGTATAATGTCGGCAACTTCTACGCAAAAGGGATGAGATTCAAAAAGCCGATTAAAGATATTATATATTTTATGACGTCGCGCGTTTTTAATTTTCCAAACTCGGAAATTGGCTGTATAATCGTCTGTGTTTTTGTGCCCGGTTGTTTCTGGCCATCCATTGTAATTTTTATGAGAGACAATCGGAAATGAGAAAAAATGGGACTCTTACTACAAGACATAATGAAACTCTCATTAAGATATATTACAGGGTATCCTCCTATATCACATCGAGCATTTAGCACCCCGCTATATTCCAGTATGTTACAAATAGAAGAGGACGCAGAAATTTAAACACTATTTCGTGAAAGTTAGACGATGTTTAAGTTTCAGAAAAATAAATTTCTCCCAATTCGCTTTAAATCGCGCGCACAAGGTTTTTTATTTATTTATGTAATTAACCCATTTTCGCTCCAAAAGCGCGCGGTGTGCGTTTCATATAAATAAAATTTCTTTCATCATAATTTCGTTACAAATGTAATTGATGTACGTTAATTAGGAACGTTCTCTGTTATTCATACATTTTTGTCCGTAATTTCGAGTTTCAGGATCCAGAGGTATTTCAAGGTTTACGACACTGAACTAAATCATAAATCCAGATCTGACTCTTTCGGGACTATGCTAAATGAATGCGAAAGCGTCTTACGATTCTTTAACAATCAATATGAAAACGAATAAACGTGTGCGCGTGAAGTGGACATACACGAATACAAAGGTTTATGCTCTTTCGTCATAATATCTAACGTATCGTGAAAATGTTGCTGCAACATTGGCTTCGTATATCCCGAAACAATTTTCTTCTCTTCCGCCATGCTCGTTGAATCCTTCGCCGTGTGTTTTCATCGTCGACCTCCGTTTCTTCTGCAGCTCCACCTTCGCTCAGGATTACAGCACGTACTGGGTCGGCGTGGAGTCGCCCAGAGTTACCGTTGACAAGCGGTCCATCAGGGTATCGACCCCACCTACACCCATCACTACCTTCAGGACCACCACGCCGCCCTACTACAGCCGCACCGTCAGTTACGCGGTGAGTATTATATTTCCTGTCGCGCGCGCCGTCACCATTATAAGGTAAATGCGCGTGGTGGTATTACAGCGTGTTAAACGATGTAAGCGGCCTGCGAGTCCCGATAGGTGTGGCTTTGCGAATATTGCTCGTAGGATGCACGGCGGCCGACCCGGACGCCGAGTACAGAGGATTCTCGTTAATTGCACATTCAAAGTACTTGCCCAGCTTGCGTTCGTCGCGCGCAGAATATTCCAAAATCCATCTGGAACGCCACTCCCGCGATTCTTTTTTTTCCCCCCCGCCGTTTCCCACCTGCTATCGAATGTTACCTTTACGAAAATATCGGGCATCTATAATTTCAAGTTATTACCGATAAAAAGTAAAGGACGTACTCCCGCGGCAAATTGTATTTCACAGAGGAAATATTGGAATTTTCAGTTAATAATAGTTTGAGTAAACTTCGATTTCAAGTTCGGTTATTATATATAAAAATAGCTAATATCGCAAGATTCTTTCTATGAGAAAATATTGATACAGAATTTATTGAATTTCCTTTCGCAAATCGAAATGTTATTCGCTTATTTCGACGCACTCTGCATCCCGAGTGGTGACAAATGTTCGAGAGGAAACCGAGTAGATTGGATCTTTCTAATAGGCGCGACTTTATTACGTCTTTTCTGCCAACGATACTCCGGGGAAAAGAAGACAGCAGCACATTTTGGGGCCCATAATTAGTAATCGAATTATTGGAATCGCAATTAGCTATTCTAACTAAATTCGAGATTTTTAAGTAGTGCTAATCAATTCTCTCAATTAGTTCTGTCGATATTCAGTAACGCAAAGATAATTTTCACTCGAAAGGCACTAACCGAAATGTTAAGTTGCTTAACTACAAAAAGAAAACGGTCAAAATTTTTCCCAGAGTACGAACAATCCAAATAATTCGATTACTAATTGTGGGCCCCAAAACAGGTTGTTAACTGTCTTTTTTCCCCCAGAGTAGTTAATACACATTACACAAGAAATCTGCTTGTCAGGGTCTACCCAGACAAACTTGCAGAGGTGTGTAAGCATATGCATAAAGAAATTGATTGGTTAATTTCTTTACGCGTGCACTTATGGCCCAATCAGATTCCTTATGCGTATAATGTTCATGCACTATGCAAGTTTGTTCTGGATAGACCCTTAATTTTCTACGAAGAGATCTATAAAAGTTTACGAAAATACCCGAACGATCGTAACTTGCTCTCAAATGAATTGTTTCATTATATTATGATGGCGCGGATTAAAACGGGCGCCGAGTTAAAATTATACATTTCAATTCTCATTCGCATAGGTGGATTGTAATAATACTGTAATTAATGAAAATTGTCAGTTCAACGTGTATTATATTCGCAGGATAAATAAGTAATTGTATCCATCGTTTCGTATTGAATGGGAAATAAAATAGCGCACTCATAAATCTGCGTTTTACAGTTTCGCGGAATTCACGTTCAATTAAAATATGCTTATATATTCACACATCTACGAGCAATGAACGTCGCTTGTAACGTAAAATGTATGATTAATTAGAGCGCAGCGTCATGCTTTAATGCAAATTCTATTAATAGTCAAGAATAAAAAGACACATTAAGCGATTCTGTATCCCCTTTCCGCTTTTATCGTTCCTACGAATAAAAGTTTCAATTAATGCGGTGAAGAGTGTGTCTTCGCGTTATATCACGTTTAAGCTCTCATTTTTCGCGTCATATACACCTAATTCTGGTCGGTCCAGGGCTATCGTAGAAAGTAAAAAATTGGAGAGGCGAATATAGCGGCGCGTGACGCACGGATACATGAATTATGCATCTCTACGTATGTACATACATGCACGGCCCTTAACCGTGTACAACAAACGTATAACACGCGACCGCAGCCAACGTTCTGGAATTTATGCTTTATGCACTTTCACCGTTCTCTTCCGCGGCCGTTCGCGATTTCGTGTCGCGGATTTTTTATAGCTGGCTATTTGTTTCCCACGGGTTCGATCTTTATCGCGCGCGTTCGGGCATCGCCCAGGTAGAACAGTCGGGGATCTATCGGACGACGTAGATAAAATGGAGGGACACTCCGGATTTCGGGGAGAGAAAGGTGGAAAAGGATAGGTCGCATTAAGCATCTTGAGCAACACGCTTAGTGCATTATATTTTTCCAAATTCCTCTCTGGCGCGGAAGTTCTGCAAGCCCCGCATCGCTTGCGTACAGTTCAGTAGATTCGCTGCGGTTTATCTTTTTTTTATTCTGTTGTATTTTCGTTCCAACTTCGCAAATATATTTTTTCACTTTACAAAAATAATATAATGCACGTAAAAATATAGAAACATCGTAGGAATCGGTGAATTCAATATTTATTCTAAGTCTTTTGCATTTAAAACTTGCTTAGGAAGAGATGAATATTGCAGCACCCGTATAGGAGGTGCGACCACAGAGCAGGGTTAATCCTTAATGTATGAAATTGGAATTTATAAAAAACCTGAGAGAGAAATCTGAGAGAAACTTGGGAGAAATCTTACCGGAGTTCGCGCAGTATTTGAAAAAAAAAACGCAGGAATAAAATCTTCAAATACTCGGGGGGGGGGGGGAAAGCTATATGTCCAATTTTATCTAATTGTATAAAAAAATGTCAGATATGATAAAATTTTACCAGATTATATCCAAAGTTTAACGCATCCGTTTATAAGTATATCAAATCAGATGTGGTCAGATGTGGTCAGATGTTTATACCGTTTTATCTGACTATATCTGATCACATCTGATTTGATATACTTATAAATGGATGCGTTAAAATTTGGACATAGTCTGATCAAATTTGATCATATCTGACATTTTTTATACGATTGGATAAAATTGGATATATGGCCTTTTTCCCCGGGTACCCAAATTCGAATTCAAGTAGTTGCGGTTATTATCAGTCTCTCTTTCATTTTGTATTTTTTTTCCAGTCTATTAAGCTTGCTAACTGAAAATCTCGGATGTAACTCGTAATACGTGCATTTATATATTACGTAAGCTTCCCAAAGATATCACAATATGTAGAATCCACTCGCATATCTCGAGGATGAGATGATCAGGCGGAAGCAGCTCTATCGATCGCTTCTTCTGTTCAATTTCTATAAATTGTCAGGCTCCTCCGCGCAAAACTTGGCGATTCAGAATCTCTTGATCGCTGTTGCGAGAACACTTTCCGCCGGGAATGAATTGAGAATACTTTCCCGTTGAAAATGAATTGCTTTTTGACTTAGTTAAACAATACGTACGACAGGTTCATTGAATAATTACATCCTGCCGTGCGGACGGGCGGCCTTTCCTTGAAAACGGCGCTCGATCGTTCGCGATAAAAAGCGTAAAAGTACACCAAAGAGCGGTAATGGCGAACGAGGCCGCCGGAGCGTGAACGCACGATTTCGCGGAGCGTATCTAAGTTGAAGGCTGGTCGTCAAACTTCTCTTTCTCCCGCCGCAGATTTCCTTTTCGTTCGGCTCTGAGCTACGCTCCCGCGAATTGTTGCGCACGATTTGCTCCATAAGGTCTCCTTTATTAGGATTCCTTGCTGATTCATACATACCTCAACTTTATAACGGGCAATTGCGTTAAATATTTCTTCAGATAAGATTATTCGGGTATTAAATATTTATCTAGATAATTATGTTTATTTTCTTTCGTAGGAGTAATTTATGAGAGAAAGAGATGTCACAATTTCATCAAAATTTCTGTGGTATATGCAACATTTAATCCAGATACTTCACAAACATCTGATGCCTTGGAATCGGAGACGGATACAAATATCCATCATTTGTTTTTATACCACAGTGTGTATGAAAATTCTTATTTCACTTTAAAGCGAACGAAAGATAATGTCAGAGGTAATATGCAAAATATATTAATAACATCATTATTATACAATAATTATCCAACTTATCATTGTATAATTATCGATTGCCGTTCAGCGACATCCCGTTCAAAATTTGTCGCAGAATCTCACGTTTCTAATTATTTTTTTACGCGCAGCTTTATTTACAGCATCCTTCGCGGAGATTAATATCGCTGTTACTATATCGCGAGGATATTCGTGAATTAAATCTTGTTAAATTTTTTCGTCTGATCTCTCTTCCACGTTCAATTATACTTTCATATTTATGTCAGAGATATTCTAACTCGATACCTTTGTGCTCGATAACCATTATAATAACATGCTCCATTGCGTTGTGAAATGAATGTCTTCTTATTCTTACGACAAGAGCAATCCTACGCGCAAACGTTTAATATTCGCGCCGTTGTCGTAACCAATCGGTATCCTTGCGTCATAGGCAAGTGCTAATGCAGCGATAACTATTTTAATTCCACACTGTACAATATTATCACGTTTCGTTTGTACTTGATAACGCAGAGCTCAATCTTCGTCGCTTGCACGAAATTACGTAAACGTTTATACTAGCGTAACAATATTTGTACTTTTAGTTTCTCGGGATACCACTGGTGACTTGCCCAAATAGTTTCCGGTATGCGCAAATTACTTTGCGTTCGCAATAAATGATACTCTCCCTTTAAGGGGATGCTGGAGTGGTTTGATTTACCGACAGAGTCGCATACAGTTTTTGGAGGTTTGTAAAGAAACGTAACCTCAATATGTCATATTATAGATACAAACGAAAATAATTATGTAGCATTTATGTACAAACTAATACCAGACCCAAGTGTAGAATGCATAGTAGAACATTTTCATATAAAAACCATTAAGGTTTGAAGTCTAATTCGTATCGCATTATGTATTGCAATATTTGTAATACATAATGCGATACGAATTAGACTTCAAATCTCAATGTTTTTTATATGAAAATGTTCAACTATGCATTATACACTTGGGTCTGGTATTAGTTTGTACATAAATGCAAATAATAAGATTTACAAACGCAAAAACAGTATCCGACTCTGTCGGTAAATCAAACCCCTTAAGGGGATGCTGGAGTGGTTTGATTTACCGACAGAGTCGCATACAGTTTTTGGAGGTTTGTAAAGAAACGTAACCTCAATATGTCATATTATAGATACAAACGAAAATAATTATGTAGCATTTATGTACAAACTAATACCAGACCCAAGTGTAGAATGCATAGTAGAACATTTTCATATAAAAAACATTAAGGTTTGAAGTCTAATTCGTATCGC
>NW_011967148.1:257116-264996 GCF_000949405.1 Vollenhovia emeryi
ATTATGTATTGCAATATTTGTAATACATAATGCGATACGAATTAGACTTCAAATCTCAATGTTTTTTATATGAAAATGTTCAACTATGCATTATACACTTGGGTCTGGTATTAGTTTGTACATAAATGCAAATAATAAGATTTACAAACGCAAAAACGGTATCCGACTCTGTCGGTAAACCAGACCACTCCAGCATCCCCTTAAATGATTTAAACGGGAAATAACAGAAACGTAATCAATTTCCTGACGTATTTTCCCGCTTCATAATCTAATATATTCCGTTCCGCAATTTAATCCGTATTCTCTCCCGAGATCTTGTTATTTATCTCAAGTATGCAACGAGAGACTATTTCGGGACACACTTTAAATAACCCTTCCCGTACGGCTCGCTTAATGGAGAGAAAGAGTACGTCTTCCACCCGATACATCCAAGTTGAACGCTTGCAAAGACGCGTAAGCGACTCCCGTCTCACGATGATCGACAAGTTTCCGAAAGCCCGTGTATCCGCGCCCCGCTCATTTATCCCGCGCCGTGCCGTCGCAACGATCCCGAGCCGCACGGCGGAAGAGCCGTCGTTGCGCAATCTCCGCAATCGCGCCGTGTTCCGCACCGAGATACCGGCGTCGCGCGCGCGAATGACAATTCCCGCCTGTAAATCCCCCGCGTCATCCCCAGGTGTGTGTTCTCGTTTGCAGGCGAAGGATGAGGTGGACCCGTTCTACGCGGGCTGCCACACCACGAAGAACTGCTTCGGCGCGCCCGCGGGCTGCGTGAAGACCAAGGACTGCGTCGCCGTGGTGGCCGTCGTCGTGCAGGGCGACGAGTATCATTTCGAGATGCAGGCGCGGAGGGACGCCAAATACGTCGCCGTCGGCCTGTCGGACGATAAGAATATGGTAATTGCGGGGACGCCCGGCGCGCGGCTTCTTCTCAAACTCTCGCGGCCGCGACTTAAGCGGAAACTTGCATAATCCCCGCCAAAGTATTTTATATTAAGTGCGTGAAGTTACTTCGCGCTGCCGTTTTTTACCGGTCCCTCCGCGAGAGACTTCTATTATCCCGCTGCAATATTTGCCCGCGCCTTTCAGTACCTTCTCCCGGCGTAATTGCTTTTGAAAAAGGATGTTATTAAAATCCCGCCTTGGGATTTCGAGTGCCGTTGTACCGTTTCCTTCGAGAGACCCTGATGCACGGTGTATTCGGAATAATTTGATGATTCTTGCGTGTATTAGTCTTTAATTAAGTTAACGCGCGTTTGAATTTTCATTACGCAGGCGCGACTGGACTGGCTCCTTTGTCGCGCAGGATGGTTTACCGAGCGTGCAACATTTACGTTTTGTCAATTAACGGCGTTATCTTTGTCGGAGCTAACGTTGACGTATTTGCAACTAATTACGCGCGCAATTTACGGGATCGGCAATTAAGTGGTAACGGTTTAAAATTATAATACGCGAAATGGCGCGCAGGGCGAGGACAGCGTGGTCGAGTGCACGAACGAGAATGGCGAGATTGCGTTACACACGTCTTGGAATTCCGGGAAGCGCAACACGCGCTACAGGATGGTGAGTATCGCTTACTATGCCGCGCCCGCCCTCCGACTAGATGCACTGTTGTATTAATTAATTCGCCCTGTGCTCTGTCGCGCGCAGGACACCGGGCAACGAGTCTGGCCCATTAAATCCCAATTATTGCGCTAGCCGTAGCCGGCGGTGTCGCGTCCGCCGTGATAACGCAGTAAATCTTTAAGCCCTACAAATAATTGCGAAGCTCATACAAGGGGCATTTCCGCCGCCGGTTAGAAGCTCGCTCATTAACAGTCCGACCTCAAATCTTACCGCGTGTCATCCGTTGGAAATAGCATATTAACGCACCGGCGTCTAATTCAACAGAATTTTACCAGAGTTTGAATCTAAAGTTTAATTAACGTCGTGAAATTTTAATGCCGTTATACAAACGGAGGCTGAGAATCGATTGTAAACTGATCGACGAGTATTCCCAGATACGATTCATTTTAAAATTTATTTCAGGTGTACCGTGATGGACAGAAATGGTTGCGACACTTCTTCTTAGTGAATTTAGGAACGTGCATTTAGATTCAGGGTCACGTTCCAAAATCTCCTTCTCCGAGGAATTTTACTCGATTGATATTTCCAAATTTTGAGATTTCAATCTATTTCTCGATAAAATTTTCCTCAGGGCAAATGTTTAGGAACGTAAACCTGAATCTAAATGCACTTTCCTAAACTCATCTAAAGAATAGTGTTGCAACTATTACTGTACAGTGATGGACAGAGTGGCTGCGACCCGAGGAATTTTGCTTGACGTCTATTTCGAAATTTTGAGATTTTAGTCTATTTCTTGACCAAATTTTCCCCAGGAAAAATATTTTGGA
Organism: Vollenhovia emeryi; assembly: GCF_000949405.1. Lineage (NCBI taxonomy): Eukaryota > Metazoa > Arthropoda > Insecta > Hymenoptera > Formicidae > Vollenhovia > Vollenhovia emeryi. The sequence goes on from NW_011967148.1 coordinate 259,510, forward strand.
ACATAAACCTGAATCTAAATGTACATTCCTGAACTCGTTAAAAAAAATGGGGTCGCGACCATTCTGTCCATCACTGTACGTCGCGAATTACTCTGACTCACAATCAGTTCTCGCGCTTCGCGTCTAAATTGTTGACCTTGTTCGATTCGTTCGCAGTCGGAAGGCGCGGTCGAGCTGGAGAATTCCGCGATCAGAAATGACATGATATACTGCAAGTTCCGACGGCAAAAGCTCACCAACATTCAGGGACGTACGTATGACCTTGTCAATACTGCGTACCATCTCCTCGTGGCCGCCGGCAGTGACCTGAGACGTACGTATAGTATAAAATACACAATTTCAACGTTAGTAAAATTTCTCGGGAGATCGTAATTGTTGCGCTAATTGCTAATGTATATCGGGGAGACAGGTTTTATGACTCAATGATCGCGGTAATGCCAGATTTATCACGTAACGATTTGCCGTCGCAACTTCTTTAAACAACGAGAGAAGAAACCTTGGCGGGACTTCGCCAAGTTCCCGTGTATTTTCGCCGTGAGCAAAGTGCGAGCAAGAACTTTACGACTTTCTCGTCGCAGGCTGCGATAACTGCAAATTTGATAGCTTCCTTACGTTTCTGCCCGAACGAGCGGGAACATGAATGAAATGCGATTCAGGCAGATTGGTTTCTGGAATTCTTATTGGCGCGATTATTGGCTTGATTAAAAGTAATGTTATACAACGTGTCCGCAGATGTGGGAAGTTTGCTTTCTACTTTTATGCAAGCGATTTACAGACTTATATCGCGCTGCCTCTTTTTTTTTTTTAGCAAACGGCGTTGACTTTCACAATCTTGTCTATCTCGGGACCAGCGCCTCAAAGAGATTGTCTGACGTCGGGGAATGGACCGCGGCCACTGACCTACTAATTCGTCTTCATGGCGCGCTTATGCTGGCATCGTGGATCGGCACGGCCTCCATCGGGATGCTACTCGCGAGATATTACAGACAGACCTGGGTCAACTCTCAGTTGTGTGGAAAGGATCACTGGTTTGCTGTAAGCGAGGAGTTTTCAGACGATCGCGCGGATCCATTTCTCGTACTCTCATTGTAAAATTATACAATGCTTTTATACCCATAGGGCGTAAAATAAAAATGCCACTATTATTAATCTTCCACTAATTAACCTAATTAACTTCTGCTTTTCGTAACAAATATCTAGTAATTTTGTACGAAAAAGAATTTATTTTAAATAAATTCGTAATGAACTCTTTACGTTTATTCCGTAAATTTTGATTATTCAAAATTTGAATGCGTAATATATTTTTCAACGTATTATTTTTTTTCGTTATTTTATGCATATTCAATTTTAAATCACTTTCGCGCTACCATTTATTAATAAACTAGAAATCTCATTAATTAAGTTTTTCATTAGAGAGAAAAAAGTTATTTTTATTTCAGATATATAAATAGAATTTAATATAATAGTTTACAAAATAAAATAATTTACGGATAAAATAATTCACAAAAATTGCATGCTATTGTCCTTTATAAATTTTGAATATTCATTCCTTTATGTTTTATTTATATGTGTGTGGAATTTTGCAACAATAGTAATTTAAGTAGTGCAAAAGCTGAACAATCACTATTTCATTTCCTCATTCGTATTGTCACCACGTTTTATCGTAATACTTTCTGCGCGGCATTAACTTCACGTTGTTTCTTAGCATCGTTAACGAAAATATTAGAATTCCCCATTCCTCGTTCAAAGTATACGTTATTAATGCTCAAATCGCAAAAAAGAAAGCGCTCCACATCGTTTTTCTCGCGCGTCTTTCTTTGTAATAAAGGCTTATCAAATTTTTCCCTCAAGTGGCACAGGTTCTTTATGGTACTCACGTGGTCGATGACGATCGGGGCCTTCGTGATAATATTCGTGGAACTGGGCACGTGGAGTTCCGAGACCATACACGCCTCGGTCGGCCTGGCGACCACGATTCTGTGCTTTATCCAGCCTTTCATGGCAGCTATGAGACCACATCCTGGCGCACCACGAAGAGCCCTTTTCAATTGGGCTCACTGGTTCGTCGGTAACGTGGCAAAAATATGCGCGTGTAAGTTTATAAACATAACAGCAAAATAAACTTGGATTTTCAGCCTTTGATGTTACATTTTCTTCAATGATTGTTATATTAAGATCTTTTTTTAGTCTAATACTCTTTGTTCTTGTAGTTTCTTTATAGCCAAAAATTATTAGAAAAATAAATAAAATCTCTTGTTCGCTTTCGCATATTGTTTGGTATGAGATAAAAGATAGTGCGATATTAATTATCTTTTTTTCCCCCAATATCTGTGGGATAAATCAATATTTTAGGATTAATTCTCGATAAAAAAAAATTCTTTTAGTAATCGCGCTTTTCTTCGCGGTACGACTGAACAAGGCTAAACTTCCGGATTGGGTCGACTGGGTCCTCACTGCATTCGTGGTCTTCCATGTTCTAACTCACCTCGTCCTCACGGTAAGGATTTGTATTTCTCAAGTTTACGCGAAAAAGACTGTGACAATCTTGAGTAGTTTGAGAGAATCGCGAAAAAAATTTGACAACAATCACAACTTTGATTTTGATCTAAATCAAATCAATTAATGATGTGTAACTCTTTTAGATCATTTTCACATTTGCTTAGAAAATGGAAATCGCGTATAAATAGATTTTTATGCAATGTCTTGGGAAAGAACGTGTAATCTGACATTTAGCGGAATTTGTGTCAATGTCGAATAACAATCGCTTTAATTCTGATTACGGTTGTATTTGTGACACTTTTGCTCCTATTACAGTTCCTTGGATGTGCCTCCGACAGACAAGCCAGTCAGAGAGTGAATTCATTCCCGATGAAAGACATGCATTCTCGTGGATCAATGGTGCATCCAGATGCGAGACGAGACGCTCCCGTAAGATCTTCTAAAATAAGAGTGACGTGATCGCGCCGTCTTCCAACGCGTGTCGAGCCGCCGTCAGGCATTAATAAAGTTGACAATGAGATATAGATAAACGAAAGAAATAGCATTGTTAGCGATCGTTGCATTGTTTAAATATGTTCCTTATAAATAATATAAAGTTGAACAATAATAACGGCAACGCTCGCATTCTTCTATAACATAGTGAAAAGCGCACTCCACGTGCTAAAAAAAAAACGATTGATCGATCGATATCTTATAAATGCATAGATGAGATCAGTGCACATGTGTTTATAAATAATATTACTCGAATACGTTTAAAGAATTCGAGTTGTTTTGATTAAAATCGAAAATTGCAAGAAAATTCGAAGAATATTTGTAACAGATAAATATCTGATCTTTCGCGTAAATTTGCCGCAAATTGTAGAAATCGATGCTAGGGAACGGTATCACGTCAAGAGGTAATTCAGCGCACAAGCGAACACGCAAATAAAGTCTCATTTTGAATATTTTTCCGACAGCACTCCGGTGTTCGGAAGTTCATTTTCGGCGTGTACTTTGTGGTCGTCGTCGTGTTCGCCGCAGTCCTCATAGTGATCACCGTGTTGGCGCCCATCGAGGAAACGTGGGCCACCTTCACCAACACTATCTCGAATTATTAAGGCCGCTAATCAACGCCATGGAAGTATTCGTCACCCATCGTGCGATAGTCGGAAGGTCCCGACCGGATGGGGAACGTCGCAGCCGTCCCAGTGACGATATATTCCCGGCGCGACTTTCCGTATGCAAATTAACACGAGGAACGTATAAATCCTGCTCGTGTAAAGATGCAAATCGCGCCACGACAATGCGCGAAGACGAACATATCACTAACGATTGTTTTTATATTCCTTTTCTAGGTCTCTCCGGAAAATTCGTCAATTTTCATTTTGACTACGTATCGATATATCATAGTAGAAGTACGTTTCTGTATATATAACATTTTTTATTTACTTTGTGGAAAGATGTTAAGCTTAATGCCTACATTATTGCTTCATTATTATCAAACCAATATTCTGAGACGCAGAGTTTTTACCGTCTTACTGTTGATATACTGATCGATTTGATTCTAACATGTTTTTTTCTAGAAAACTGCCATCGGTCTAATTAAATCAAAGCATGACTGGATTTTTAAAAATTGTATTTTTTAAGATTTTATCGTATAAAGGTTATCTTTAGATGCCAATTGTCCGATATTTTGTATCCTTCTATGGATAATACTAATGTACACTGTATGACAGCGATGAGCGCAATTGACATTACTATACGTAAATGACACATTCTTACGATGGACTTCTTATCGAAGTCTGGTTTGTGTAATAGTTATTATGATATTAACGTTCTAAATACATTCCGACAAATGTAAGTCATTTACGACGTTTTGTAGTAAATTTTTGCATTTATAAACTTGCCTATATACAATAATGTAGTCTTCACTAACTCGCGATATATGCAATAATAATACAATAAACATAAAGATATTATAAATTTAGAGGAAAGTCCCCCATTATGAAATAGGCTCTTGACATAGGCACCGTAGTTTTCCGGTAAATTAATAGACATCGTGAATTTATTGTCCTCGAAGTGAAATCTGTTTAGCAGAAAATTGATTGTTAGGTCGTGTAATCGTTGCGAAAAAAGATTTGCGAATGAATTTGGGCGTTGGAAACCTGCTGCCTCATATTAGAATCCTATCCCATAACAGAGGACTCTCCTCTACTTTACAAAAATATAATATAAACTCATAAACACTCATCAGTTCACGTAAATATTATAGTTATACATATACTAAGATATATACTGAGAAAGAACGAAATTATTTTTGAACGTTCACAAGGTAAAAATATTAAGCGTTTATATTTATATTACAGTAACATTGATATGAATTAAAGGGGACGAATATGACAATCAATTCCTTCCATTATTTTGCGCGAATATCGTTCGTTAAAATTTTGCAACTCTATCCTTTAGTTTTGCGTTCCTTCTTTTAACAATGCCACCGAGGAATCACGTTAATGTTGTTTTAATCTGAATGCAAGTTCAATTTTCATTCTCCCTTTCAATTGGAAAATTTGAAAAAGATCGCTGAAAACGCACGAGACCTTTTGTAAGATTTATACCAGCCATTTAACGATCGCAGCTATATCACGAAGCTCCGACGGTTTCTTACGCGAAAATAGTACTCTTTTCTGTACTCTCTCTTACATTATATTTATAGTCTAATCATACAGTATTAGTTCTTTTTTCAAATATTTTTCGAACTTTGTAAACTTTTTAATACTTATTGCGTCACGTCGCCTCTGTGATCGATTGCGATCGGCATTGCTAACAGTACATAACATTGTTAACCTTATTGATTGTTAATAAATATATACATATACATATACGTATATATGGACTCTGGATTCTATGGCCATAAGATGGATTACGGTCAAGTTTATTATGTTCCGAAAGTAAATTGATATCCCAGCAATATATAATACACGGAGTGTTCATGAAAAGCGCCCCAGCAAA
>NW_011967148.1:265251-269754 GCF_000949405.1 Vollenhovia emeryi
GTAACATAATGGAGTTGCAGAGTGTGCAACATTTGTTTAGCATTTTATAATAATTTGCGTCTTAGTAGCTTATTAGTGCAGCTCATTAATACAGGTGAAGTTGTTTTTAGCTACATTAATTGCAGTGTTGTTTATCGTAGTGAAATACAAATATATAATGTGTTTCTGAATGCATTTGTATTTGTGTTGAATAATACACTGTATTGTTGTCAAGACCGCGTTATCGCAGCGCATATACTTGCGGAATGAAATAAATATTTATGTTAAAGAGATTAATGTTTAATAATAAAAATAATAACGTGCAAGAAATTAAAACGGACTTGCAATAAATTTGCGTAGCAGGAGACCGACTCCCTCCTCCTGCGTTGTTTGTTCGTTAGCTCAGGGATATTTATTCACTGCCTCAGAGATGATTGGATAGTAAAACTATGAGCTTTCTCGTTATTGATTTTTGATACCGATACAACGATACGATACACCGCATACGCCACAGAACCTTTTAGCTGTATCGCAAATTGCAATACAACGTTGCAAATACTTCGTAGCGAAGCGGAGAAAAGTGCAAAATTTAAACAAGGTACACGGAGAGAATTTTTTCTTTATCCTGTAAACCATGTAATTGTGGGACAACATGGCATTTTGAAGAACTGTATGTTTTTTGAAATGTTACCGTACATTTTACTACAGTAAAACGTATACTAAGTATAATTACTAGTAGAACGTATGGTAAAATTTCAAGAAACTCTCATACAGTCCTTCGAAACGCCATATTGTCCCATGATTTTCAGGGTAAATTTTCGGAGAAAATTCTCTCCGTGTGGCAACAATATTGCACTAACGCACGAAATCGTAAAAATACTCTAACGAAATAATTACAACGTATAACATTGGGCCAAGCGACAAAGTAGGAAAAAAAAACACCGCAAGTGCAAATATTGCAACGTTATCCTACAATAATGCTGTAGCTGCATGGCGCGGTATATTTGCAATATTGCAATCTGGCAACAATATATCTGTTTTCTCACCGGTATCTCTGGTTTCTGTGCTCCACGTGAGATGCGATAAAGATACATCGGTAATTTAATAAACTATTAAATGAAATTGTTATCTTGTTGAATGAGTCCCGTTGTAAGATTTTCGCCAGGATTACCTCCTTCTTTATTATCCCCCCGGGATCATCCGTTTATCGTCAGGATCCTGCAGAATAGGTCACCGGTTGAACACGATTAAGTATGAGGTGCTGCTGTTAACCGGATTACGTGGAACTTGAGTTTTCTAAAGTAATAAAGGGGAGCTCTACGGCAAACTGGTGAAATTCATAGCGCCATATACGGGGTGTTGCAAATAAACCGGACAGTTGAAGAACGTGGGGTTAATTAATGTTCAGCACGAAAATCAATACCTCTAGGCACATAATAAATTTATTTCTATCGTCGTGAGGCTGGTCTCTTCAGTGACACCGCCAAGTGTACGATAGCATCTTGTTTGATACCGGTTTTCATTGTTGTACGTTATTTTTAGATTAATTTCTTGACACGTTGTAGTTGTTAATAAACGCGAATTGATTTGAAAGAACGGCACATTAAAATCGAAGCAAACTTTAATGGATTAATAAATTCATTATCGATCGCTATATATGGAATACAAAAAATTGAAATATAAATACCATTATATTGATTTTTCTCCGTCTGGATGTTAAATTAAACTTTAATTAAAAAAAAGAGAGAGATTAATATGTACACACAAATCGTTCAACACACTTTGCCGGAATTTATTTTTTTCCGTAAAGCTCTGTTTACTTTGCCATTTAATTGTACGACAAGATGCATTAATTTTTTTCTCGTTTGTTTTTCACGTGTGTGGTATTGTAAATAACAAACTGTGCCGAGATAACAAATTAATAAACGCGCGAGGCAAAAGCGAACGTGTGTTGATAAGATACAATCTATGACAATAAACGCTCTTGTTCTATTGATTTTTGGCTGTAGGCTTTGAAGCTAGCTATGACGGGCAATTCAGTGATGACATTCCGATAATAGTCAGACTCACCTGGCACGTTAACCAATCAACAAAGCCCGCGGCCCTCATGCAGGACTGTACACGCGCTTACTCGGAACCGTGATTATAAAGTGTTTTTATGTATTAAGAATAATATTTAAAAATACGATTTATACACGGAGGGAACTTTCTTTTAAAATTTATCCAGAAAAATCATGTAATCGTGGGACACCACGGCATTTCGAACAATTTTATGAGAGTTTTTTGAAAGTTTTCCACGCATTTTCCTAGTAAAATGTATGGTAAAATTTCAAAATACTCTCATAAAGTTCTTGAAAGTGCCATGTTGTCCCACGATTACACGATTTTCAGGGTGAATTTTAAGAGAAAATTCTCTCCGTGTATAAACGAAAGCTGAAAATAGCAAGAGACATGTAAGGAAGCTCTTTCCTTAAATTTCTTATCACGATAATTTACGCGAGTGTAAAGTAAGTAAGGAATCCGTAACTGTGCTTATAATGTGTCTAACAACTTACAATGTAATATAATTTTTATTACATTTTTGTAGAGAGGGATATTATATTATTAAAAAATTTACATATGTCTACACATGTATATTAAAATTTATATGCATATTACATAGAAATGCAAAGATCCTTTAATTGCTTCAATTATTTCCAAATAATAAAAATTTCCAACATTTAAAAGCTCAAGTTTCTTTATATAGTCAAATAAAAAAAGTGAACATTTACAAAAATCTCTCGTCTTCCTTCAATAAACGCATTTATTAAATTCTATATCATTTCATTCATAGAAAAGATTTACTAACATTATTTAGTACAATATAACAAATTTGATATAATAAACTTAAAGAAATTGTGTGACTCGGTGTGAACTAAAAGTATTATCCTCAACTGTTCTTTCTCACGAAAGGTTTAGTGTAATATACTTACGAAAATAAAAACTGGAAGCCCGACATAATTAAATTCTAGCCGATATAATATAAACATATATTGAGACACAAGAAATTATTTTATTTTATTTTAACATGAATAAGATTTGAAAGCTAGTCTTCTTACATCAAAAACAAAGGAAAGAAAGTTAATTAGATCGAACTGGTTGTTAGTGCTAAATACTTTCTATATAAAAAAGGAACAGCCTATTTTAGTTCCTTGTTTTTCATGTATTAATTAAATCTTAAACAATCTATTTATTTCTTTTTGCAACTAAATGCTTGTTGAACGTTTATGTCAGGAATTTGTGTGTTGAAATCATGTATATTTCAACTTAAAAATTGTTTCGAATGTTTGTAAGGCAAGCTATTCCGTTAAAAAGTGATTAACACAATAGCGTTTTCACTGTGTGTTTTCAATCTTTTGTTTTACCCCGCCGAGCTACCATTGAATTTTCAACTACTCTCTATCTAGGCAATTGGGTATTCTTGCTGAATCTTCTCCATGTAATGGTCAATTTAACCCTTAACCGAAGTGGTGAAGACATCTCGCGTAACTGGAGCGCACGGGGGTTCGCGGACCCGTACACATATATCATCTATTTTTATATTAAAAGTAGTAAATTTGTTAAAAATTAATTTACGAATTTATATTTACGCACGACGCATTTTGAAAGAACAAAACAGAAATATGGAAAACACGAGAAAAAAAATCAAATGTACTGGACGCAAAATAAAATAAAAGTGTCCAATAAAAATTCCTGATAATTCTTTTCAATTATAACTCAAGAGGGTCTCGTTATAAAAAAAAAGAGAATCTTTTGATCCGAGTCTTCTTTCTCGGACACCGAACTGCTCCAATTAATTATTAATAAACATTGTCCATTGCAGATTAAAGCCTGTATTAGATTACGCATTAGAGATTAAGATTAAAATTGTTTTTTGGGCCATTGAAGACCGCTCGATCATGATCAAAGATTGGCGTTAAGGATTGAAATTAAAATTGCTTCGGGGAGATTAAAAATTGTTCAGTCAATCGCTAAAAAATTGGCGCTAAAGATTAAGATTAAAATTGCTTTGAGGGGATTAAATATTGTTCAATCATTGATCAAAAATTGGCTGCGCGCCATTGATTCGCGTAATTATAGCGCGAGCTTAAGGATTTCCAATTTTAATCTCAATTATTCCCCGTTTTAACGATCGATCAATCAAATCTCAATCTCCGAGACGCGATCTCAATGATAATCAAATCTCCATCTTCGGTGCAGCCCGGTCTAAACGTTGCAATCGTAATTCTCTTACGGCTCTAAATCCGTATCCTCACTTTTCATTTTCACGAAACGGGGGACGGGGGTAACGCGGGGCGCGCGGCGGGCGCGAATATTATGCCCTCGCGTGCCGGCCGCGTACGCCCCGGCGCGTTACACCCCTGGCCGGCCTCTGCGCGCACCCTCGATCGGGAGGCACGCATTTCCAGGCGGAATGTTTTCAGGGGGTTAGTAACGCGGCGGCTCGGGCAAAAAATGGCGGCGGCCGATCGAAGGCGGTGGCGG
>NW_011967148.1:270172-307458 GCF_000949405.1 Vollenhovia emeryi
GCCACCGTCGAACTACCCCCGCAGTTCGATTGGAGACACCGGCCGGTACCGACGGCCGTCGCGACGCTCCGCGACGCGTGTGTGCGTTCGTCCGTGTGCGTCCCCCGTTCGCGTTGAGGTGGAGAGGTAAAAAGGGAGTGCAAAGAGGAGAAAGCCCCGGCTGCGGCGAGAGGAGGCCGCGTCGTGCGACAGGTACGGGGAAAAAACCGCCGGAGGTTTCCGCCGGCGCGGTGCGCGAGGCGACGCGACGCGAGGCGTCGCGACGCGAAAACGTCCACGGGGGTCGACGCGGCGCGGGGGCCGCCGCCGCCGCCGACGCTGCCGCTGCCGCCGCCGCCGCGAGAAGCGTACGGGAAAACCGGGGGTTCGGCGGAGTCTCGGCGGCCGCGTCCGGATTCGCGCGGCGTCGCGGCGACGCGGCGCGCAGCGCGGACTGCCTTTCCCCGAGGCGAAGGGCAACCCTCGCGGAAGCGACGCTTTTTCTCTTATTGATTCGCGCGCCCTTCGGCCCGCGGCGCGCGATCGCTCGATAAGCTGCGTGTGTCCGCGAGCGAGCGTGCACGCACGCACGCACGCACCGCAGACGCGTACTCGCTCGAGCGAGCGCGCGAACGGATGACTCCGGGGCCTCCTATCGATCAAAAACCTGTCACGTATGACTCTCGACTCGGGTTAATCGGCCCTACCGCGAGGGCGTAGATTACCGCTTCGCTCGAGGTCGGCTTGCTTGTTGCTCGTGCGCCACGGACTGCTGCGCCGCACGGCCGATCTTTCTCGGAGGGACGAATTTCACGCTCGGCCGTGTAGATTATTCGGTAATCGTTAGCGGACGCTACACGCTACCGTTGCGGCATTAAATGTGCCGACCCGCGGAAAAGTAATGTTTCAATTTAACGGGCTTTCCGTCAATCCCGCAAGCTCCGATTGCGTGTCGAGCAAATTTTCCGCCGCGGATCGATAGTTTTTTTTTTTAATCGCGCGAAGGGAATCCTCGACTACAAAACGCCCCTTCGGTCGGAATTTCCGTCAACTGGGGGTTGAAGAACTGATCGATCGGTATCACTTTTGTCACTGTTATATCGGTTTCAATGCGATCTCGCCGACTGTTCCGGAACGTTACCTTCCAGTCTTTACCGAGGATTAACAATTTCTTAGTGCGAGCAGTGATTTAACATGCGCGAGTGATTTGCGTCGTTGCTGCGGGCACGATTTCGATATTACGCGGACAATTGGGAAATTTAGGGTCCGCGAACTCGCTGTAATCGAGCTGTGATGCGGAGCAGCTTTAAGCCGCGTATCGAATGATACTGAACGTTAGTTTGTTAAGGGTTAAAATCTGTTTGTGTTATACCGAGCCGCCGGGTAATGGCACAATAGCGCAACTTGATTCTCCCTTTGTCACATTGTATTTTACCGCGTTCCGAAACGTATCGCGCGAAAAAAGCTCCCCCCCCCCGAAATTTTCGACAAGCTGTGTTGGCGGAAACGCTGAATTATTAAGAGCCGCGGTAGAGCTGCCAGTCGCTCCCGCATGCCTCACGCCTAATTATTGAACTTACGTGTTGAACGGCAGTATATTAATATTATATATTGCAAAACGTTTAAATTGATTATATTCGATGCCGCGCGGCGCGCGCTTCTCGCGAAACGTACGAAGAGTCGCTCGAGTGTGAGAGGAAATATAATTAAAACCGATCGCGAGGAGGTATGTTAAGATAGCGGGATTAAAATACGATAATTGACGTGTAACTCAATTTAATGTAGCTCACTTTCAAGGAGATTCTAGATTGCAGCATACGAACGCGTCGAATTTCTTCCCCGTGGAAACAAATGTTAATTCGCGCCGGAGAAAGCCCTTTAATTATTGATTGTCATATTTAATTATCGCGACGACTTTTGTTATATTCCACGTTTAAGCTTGCAATATTCGACGCTTGATTATTAAATATGATATTAGTCTGCGGCAGAAAATTGTCGATTTAATTTCGCACGTTATTTTGTAGTTTATGTAAAGTCTACATGTACATAGCATACACGTATATAGCGTCGGACATTAAATTATATATAAATTTGCGATTGCTAATTTAGCCTGTCATAGTTTGTTACAGATAAAGATACATGCTGGTAATACAATGCAGAGTAAACCATTAATAAATTTTCATCAATCAATCAATAAAATGTAATAATAATAAAAGCAAGAAAGAGAGAGAGGGGGGGAGCAACCTATGTGCTGCAAGATATAATTTGTTCAATGCACAATTGACAAATATTTGTCAAGTATACAAAAGAAATTAAATTACATTGCTATGCTAAGTATGTTATATTTTAAACTTTGTTAAAAAAAACATACGCGAGTTTAGTTTTCTGCAAAACGTATAGGTACGCCAGAGTAACATTTTTCTGTCGGCAATTTGTTAAATTGATTTACTTCTCTGGGCGGCGGATATTTTCGTGAAATTTTCTATTACTCGCAAACGGGATGGCAAACGGTTGGTTCAGTAATCAAACCGCATTTTTCAAACGTTTATACCAATACTTCTAATACGCCGCTCAACGTACGTGGCTTTCGCAGCCGCACAAGTTGGCGCGAAATTTAACTCAACTTATTTTTACGTCTCGTATTATCTCGACGAGGTAATCGATTCAATTGAGTCGATTCGACGAGATTAGGAGACGAGCCGCAAATTTTTCGCGCGTCCCCCTCGTAGAGTTAAAACATCTCCTTACCGCGGTCGCGGTTGTTGAAGAAAGATTCGACGTTTTTTTTTCTCAAGAGTTAGCAGTGAAAAAATTGAATTCCCAACGACATACTTGAGAGGAAGACGACACGTAAAATATGAGTCGCATCCGATATCCGCGAGACATCGGGTCGTAATGCGATAGATGTAAACCCGATGCGTTTTGCCCGTCGACTGTCGTGCAGCTTACATCGCGCTACCCGGGGATGGAAATTTCGGCCACGAGGCTCTGCCCGGGTAATCTTATCTGCCGCAACTTCGTGACACCAGCCGGTGACTTAAGCCGAAACGTCAACTATCGGCCACGACAGTCGATATCGAGGCTTCGCGTTTACCTCGATCCTCGTCGAAATCTCCGATGCGGCCCGGCCGATACAAGCGACGGATCGATCCCTTTAACTTCCCTGAGAATTTTATGAGCCCGCGACGGTCTCCGCGGGCACTTTTTTTTTAAACTTTAATCACTCGAGTTTATTTCGCGAGTCCCGAAAGTAACGCGCTTCCATCGAGAGGATACGTGAGAGACCTTTCGTTTTCCTTTCAATTGTTAAATTACGGGGAGCTCTTTCTAATCGAGATAAAACGTTCCGCGGTAAAAGGGGGCAGAAAAATTTAAACAAGGAGCGAATAACGGCGATGTTATTCGCCATTTAGCAAATTTATCGCTTCAAACTAGCTATCCAAATTGACATAGTCGATGAGACGAGGTTTACGCGCGATATTAACTTATCTCGTACGTTGTTTCGCGTAACGAAGTCACGTGCTCCGACAATACCTCGAAAATTTAATTTTAACCACGGTGTACGGTTGACTTTTTTCCCCGGCAGCTGCGTACTCGGACGCGGCAGCGGCGCGGCGTCTTGCATATTCACGTAACGTTTGCATCTGGCGGCGCCAAAGCCCGCGACGCGAGCCCCGGCGATAAGCTAAAAACCTAATTCTAAGGGCGTTAATTCGGCTCTCGCGGCAATTCGCCTTGCATTGTCCGCCGTGCGAACATCTTCCCGGGTTCATAAGTCGATGAAGAATCTGCTCTCTAAAAGTCAATCAGTGGGTTATCACTGAAAACAGTGAATATTCAGTGATAATGCACCGATTGACTTTTAGAGAGTGGTTGAAATCAAGTTGAGACCATGTGCAAATCGATACTCGAGTTGATATTTACAAGATTTCATGATGTCTAGAAAATTTTCTGTAGATGTCCGCGATCTGGTCATATTTCAATTGATGTCATACCGAAGTCGAATCAACATCTCCATCGACTCGACTTCGATATGACATCTACCAGATATCAACTAAGTCATCAATAATTGTTCGACACCGACGCGATATCTTCTTTACATCAAATTGATATATGTATACATCTAATGGTTGTCGACTGTACGTACGTCGATGAGATATCGACAAGGAATTATGCGGATCTCCTTACGAGATCAATGAAGAATCTAGTCGTCGTCGAGTCAAACGGTCCTAAAAATCGCGATCGATACCGATTTCATCCCTCGTGAACCCGGGCCGCCGGGGTCGGCCGCGTCTCGGGAGTTCTTGCGCCGGGACGCGCCGATTGTACCCTCTGTCTCTACGCTCCGCGAATTTCGAAAACGGGGAAAAGGAGAGAAAAAAAGAGAGAAAGAGAGCGCGAGTCGGAGATAGAGACCGAGAGCGAGGCGAAAACAACTCCCTTTGTGCGAGCCCGCGGGAAATATGCATGCCCGCATTGATATGCATACGGTGTCAAGTAAATTTGCATCGGGTATCGTGCGAAAATAGAGACCTATCATTTGCCATGATATAACGAGAATAGTAAACGCCGCGGATACTTTGTTACGTACACGCCATTTGCAACTGAATCGACCTGCGTCGATTCACTTTTGCGGAACTACGAACGGTACTCGCGATCGTCGTCGCGCCGGCCGGCTGAATTCATCTTTTACAAGACGCTAGCATTATTACAAGCTTCTACAATCTTCTAGCGACATCCTCTTCTCCTTCCCTCAGCACCGAAACTTTCGCGCCGGGCTTGACATCGTACGTTTAATCGACGCTTTGCTCTTGCAAAAATTCTTGCAAGGCTGCGTTGATCGTATGCGTAATTACTTAGTAAAATATTCAAGGCGTAGCGCCGGTTTGAAATTTAACGAAAATCATCCTGACGACTCGTACACCCTTTTCGTCGGGATGTGGATTCTTTTCTGTTTCACTTATTGGCTCTTTGGTTCATTTGGTTCACAGAGGAGATCAGCGGGGTTCATGTGATCGGTTGTCGCAGCATCGGTTTACCGCGTTGTGACGAGTGTCTCGGACCGGTGCGTCTCGAATCGCCTGGTGCTAGTAGTCGCGAGTAATTAGTGAGTCGGCAGATCGAGAGATAGAGAGAGAGAGAGAGAAAGAGAGTGTCTCGCGTGTGCTGCGTAGTGATCGACAGGTTCCGCTGGAGCATGCGACAGTAAGGACTTATCGACCCCAGCGACGTGCATGTTTATCGCTGGACAATGGCTGGACTACGCCACGTCTGCCGGCTCTTCGTCATCTTGGGATACCTGTCGGTCGTTCCGGTGCTCGCCCAGAACCCCGTGGAGGAGAAGACCACCTTCGAGGCTGCTTTCCAAGGTGAGCCGTTTTTATTCGCCTCCTCCCTCCCCCCAACCTTCTTTGGATTTATAGACTCCCCGGTAACTTACGTAAGTGGTATGATATACCGATCTAACTTTTGTTTTACGGTCGATATTAGCTGCAAAAAGGAGCCGCGGGCTCGTCTCGTGCGGGCGCGAGATTGATACCACAATATTCTTAACCCGAAAAAGTTCTAATACATAATCGCTCCGTTATTTTAGCGATAAAGTTCACGTTTATGAATACACTAAAATATAATGTATTATGTATAATAACGTATCGCAGTGTGTGTCTTGTATGATGAAAGTTCATCTATTTTACAATTTAACGGCTGTGTTGGCACCTGAAAGAATGGAATCGTTTAATATCTACAAAAATAACACGTAACGTTTTCGCCTTTCGTTAGTACAACTCTTATTTCTAGCAGCTATTTTCTTGATCAAGCTATCTCTAAATAATCACGTCCGTTGCAGTTATAAGTTTACAAAATTACTTTGCATCCTGACAAGACAATAAAATAAAAGATGATAATATTATAACTTCGTTCTAGAAAGAGTGAAAAATTGACCGCATCTTGGCTAGAAACGTATTTCTGTCCGAATTGAATAAATTTTAGGTAATATTTTTTTCCTGAAATATTGCACAATACGAAGTTATTGAATTTCCTGTATTGAAAATGAGAAGGTATACGTAACGTAATATACGTGGCCGACTACTGTAGAATTAAAAATGTACAGGAAATCGAAGAATTTTCATGCGCATTCATTGCTGGCTAACAATGAGCTTGAAAACTAAATGTACAATATAATAGAGTTATTCATTTTGTAACGCAATTGACTTCACAACGCGACGCTAATAAACTATTTACATTAACGGGGAAAAATATTTCAGGGCCATTTAGTATGGAAGAAAATATGACATCAGAAAATGCGGCTTCTCATTTGTGAAGTTTCAAATCTACAAAATCCCCACTTCCGGTGATTATTTTCTCATGAATACTAGATAGATGCTAAATAAATTTAAATTTTGTGCTTCAACGCAATCTTTTTCCATGTTAAGATAGTTTAGACTACATTAAAGGGAAAAAGGATGTACCAAGATATTGCAGCGCTTATCCTTTCAACGATTTTTTAAATGACTTTTTAAACTAATTTGAATTCGATTACATCTTATTGCAATCATTCAGACATCAATAAGTTTCAATTATAGAATAATCCGTAAAAAATAAAATATTGTTATTAAACTGAACTTTTGCCGTGGAAACCACGTAATACAATTTTAAAATAAAAGAGAGAGAAAGATAAATTATTTTTAAAACGCGTAATTAATTTCTTTTAATGACATAACAACATTAATATATATCAATACATTTATTTTATTTGTCACAATTGAATTGCATTAATACAAAGATTAAATATTATATCGTAACACACACATAACTACAAAGTAATCGAAAAAATTGATAAATTTGTTTCTAAATATATTTTAGTTCAGTTAAACAAAAATATTTTATTTTTTATAGAGATTATTCTATAATATAAATATATATTTGTCTATATAAATTAAAATATGTTGTACTTTTTCTAAAAAAGAATTGATAAAAAATGATAAGTTGACCTTAGATGTATTCCAAGTATTTCAGTAAATCTTTGATAAAGATTTAAATGGAAAAGTTTCAATTAAGACGAGAATAAAAAAAGTTAAGTTTATTTTATAGCGAACGACGACTTGTGATGTACTTTTTTGTTGTAGCCCAGAGCTTACAGAAGTTTGGTGACAATTCATCGTTTATATAAATCGCAGATTCAACTTTTTATTACTTTTTTCTACTTTGTCGTTGCATGTACCTTCGAGATAGTGCTCTATTTTCGAAAATTGCGCTGGGAGATGGAAAATAGGTGGAAAAGATAAGATGGAAAAATGTGCATCCGTCATTTTCGCTCCTACTTTGTAACTAGCTTAAATTAGCGATCTCGAAGGTGCCACGTTGAATAATTGAATTTGTTTTTAAAATACATTCCGTATCGAAAATCCATATCCATTTGGTAAAAAGTTAACGGCAACGTCTCTCGACCACTCACGGCGGAAAAAGTTTGTACCGCGGAGAAGCGGCGCGGCGTTTTTTCATTATTTCGAAAAAAACCTCCGCCGGTTTACGCCCATTCGCGGCGCTGGTTGTTCTTAATGAAGCGGACGGATAATTTTTGAAAAATTACCGCGCGGCGACTGAATTCCACCTCGTGCGACGAGCTGAAATTCGCGCGAGCGGCCGGGCGAGAGACGCGGAATGGGAAAAAAAAGGGTCGAGCCAGCGAAATATTTTGCGCCAGTCAGTGAAATATCTGTCGGTTGCCGGCGCGCGACTATATCCAGTTAATTGTAGCCTTCGTATCGATCCTCTCGAGAATGCGAGAGCGCCGCGGGATCGAGCCGCGCGATAATGCTCGCAATTTCCAAGCTGCCGCGCGCAAACACTTTCGACCGCTTAACGACGGCCGGAGCTTTTGTTTTCGCACCGTCCGCGTGTGCATTTGAATATTCAAAACATCCCGAGAATGCGCTAATGCCCTTCTGCCTACGTGTCAATATGTATGCGCCTATTTGTTTGGTCCGCCCAAAATCCTGGATAACGCTAATCGCGTTAGCGCGCGATCAACGGCACACGTTTAATATGCTTGCACTTCCAATTAGCGCGACTTTGACGGCCGCTTTGTCGCACGCAAATATTGTCGCTCACTTTATCGCGTGTAGCGCAATAAATGGGGAAATAAGGAAGATAATGTTGTCCGTTGAGTACAATGAATCGCGATTACAACGTTGCCATTATATTTGCGATAATCCGTGTCTAGACTCGCTTAACGTAAGCGGCGCGACCTTTTAAGAAGCTGCGAAACGCGCGGATTAATTAAAACGTTAATTAATCGAACGGCGAAAAACGTTCGTCGAGACGCCTCGCGCGGGGTATTGTAATCGCGCAGTGTATACCCCGCGATGTCGCCGCGACATGAAACGTGTTGATTCGCCAGTAAAAACAACGCCGCCGTCGGACTACGGGCGTTTAAATTGAATTATATGTGACCTGTTGAAATGAATTGAATTCCAGCGAGGCCGGCGTTATTCCGCGCGGAACTATTCGGCGGATTCGCGGCGGTCGCGCAAGTATTTATGCAACATTTACGATCGATTAATGCGCGGAGCCGCCACGGAGAATCGATACACCCGGACCCGCCAAAAGCCATTAGAGCTTTATATTTCCGCCATTTTCTCCGACCGAGCGCTGGCCGGCACGCCGTATTGTCGCGGCGAGCCCCGACCTCTCCATCTCGACTGCCAATATTCACGGCGGCAATAACGCGAATAATGTCGGCCGATTTTTCATCGCGAATGAATCGCGGGCGCGGCGTCAATGCGCCGCTGCGCGAAACAAGATGACTTTCATTTATTTCTCATGGCAATCAGCGAGCGTATTTCATACCGAATGAAACTGATAATTATGCATGAGCGAGCCTGTATAAATGACCTCTCGACGCGGACCTACATATAAAACAATTTCGAAAACGTAAACGGGCAATTGTGAACGTTGATTTTCAGCTTTCCACTCTTTTCACGCTTAGATGCCCACGAGTGTTTCTGGTGAATTCGCACGATTTTCTTTTCAAATAATCAACGATTTACTACGACACTTTGCGACGTTCAACAATTACTTGACTAGAAAAATTAGAACATTAATATACTATCTATTTCTCATTTACATATTATTTATTAAGGTAGTTCTTTCCCAACTATTCTAGTCAAAATGAGACTTGGTCAATAAAGTTCAATAGACGATGAATTCTTTTATATTAAATTCAAGAACAGATTTTTAAACACTTTCGCTTCTCTTAGAATATTAAAGATCGATAAAATAAAAAAGAGTTATAGAAAATAAAATAGTATTCTGTATTACGTAGTGTTAGCAGAGCGTTGATCGTGCGGGAACGTCGCATTTCATCGTGAATGCGATAAATCGTGAAAATATATTTTAATTATCATAATGGAAAATCAGTTACGATATAGAGGGCGTTTTGTTAAAAAAAAGTGTTAAAGCAGAAGCAAAAACGTAAAGAAAATTTTTCTTTGGATTTATCATACTCTAATATCGCACGGTCAGCGTCGTTGAAATTTCAACATACACTTCTTCAAACATTCAGCTGCTTTTGCTCGATTTTTTGTTTCAATCCTTATTATAGATTTTTTGCTATTGACAAATGCATGTCCAAGTGTTTCGGATTTTATACCTCAGCAACTAATGGCGATAAGCGAAATGTTAAAAATAGTTAATTTTAAGTGATTATATCTCGAAAACAATAGGGTAAATCAAACCTAAATTAGTACTGCTAAAAATCTGTAACTTCATCATTTTTCACCTAACTACCTTAAGCTGTTAGGAAATTTTTGTCACAAAATAATCCACACTAATTCTTGTACAGTGATGGACAGAATTGCGACACATTTTCTTAGTGAGTTTAGGAACGTGCATTTAGATCCAGGATTACCTTCTTCTTCTCCGAGGAATAATTTATTCGATGGTCTTTCCGAAACCATATTGAGCGTTACCGTTCTATTTCTCGAGCAAAATTGTCCTCAGAGAAAATGTTTCGGAACGTAAACCTGAATCTAAATGCGCATTCCTAAACTCACTTCAAAAAAAAGTGCCGCAACTGTTCTGTCCACCACTGCACAATGGTGGACAGAATGGATGCGACACTTTTTTTTTTAAGTGAGTTTAGGAACGTGCGTTTAGATCAAGGGTTATCTTCTTCTCCAAGGAATATTTTATTCGATAGCCATTTCGAAACCATTTTGAGTGAGTCCGTTCTATTTCTCGAGCAAAATTGTCCTCAGAGAGAATGTTTTGGAACGTAAATCTGAATCTAAATGCGCATTTCTAAACTCACTTTAAAAAAAGTGTCGCAACCGTTCTGTCCATCACTGCACAGTGGTGGACAGAATGGTTGCGACACTTTTTTTTATCAGTGTAGGAATACGCAGAGTTACGTTCCAAAATCTTCGTCTCCGAGGAATATTTTACTCGATGGTCATTCCGTAATTTTGAGTTTTCAATCTATTTCTCAAGTAAAATTTTCCTCAAAGAAAATGTCTTGAAACGTAAACCTGAATCTAAATGTGCAATTCTAAACTCATTTAAAAAAAAGGCTCGCGACTACTCTGTCCATCACTGTACAGTAATAGGTGCAACATCTTTTTTAAAATGAGTGTAGGAACGCGCATTTAGATTCAGGGTTACGTTCCAAAATCTTCTTCTCCGAGGAATATTCTACTCGATGGTCAGTCCAAAAATATGAGTTTTTGATCTATTTCTCAAATTGTCCTCGGAGAAAATGTTTCGGAACGTAAACCTGAATCGAAATACACGTTCCTAAACTCTTTAAAAAAACAGTGTCGCAACCGTTCTGTCCATCACTGTACATATAATTACCGATATCTGTCCGTTGCAAGGCTAAAATTGGCCATTTAATTGCTGGTATACATTTAGATACATCCAGAAAGTTGATGCAATTTAAATAAAACTGCTAATGAGCACTCAAAGAAGATACGTCCGCGTTTATAATGTAAATTTACCGTATTATTGAATTTTCTAAATTTACATACGAGACGCGCGAATATCGCGTATCGCGGCCACTAATAACTCGCATAATGTACAACTAATAGCAATACGTATTTACACCGCGAAACGTTTACAGTCCGTCGTCTCGTCCGCGGTCGTTAAACAAAGTCGCGTGCATTTTGCATGGATATTCGTGCATGATTTCCCGCACGTAGCCGCAATTCTCAGAAAGCTCGTTCCACCGTTCGCCCGCGCCTAAAGGGCATCAAACGCCCTACGATATTAATCGCCCGCTACCCATTAGCAAATGGGGCCCTGCGCGTGGGTTTCGCTCGCGCAAAGGGAAGCGCGCACGCGAGTCATTAACATTAACGCGCCCTTTCTGCGTCGTTAACGCAGCGCCGCAATTCTCCACGCGTAAACTGTTTCGCGCGCGCTATTGTTTAATAGGCATTTCCGAGGCATTAAAAGTCATGCCGGGAGATTTAAGTGCGCGATAACGCCGACGTACGCCGATTGAAAGCGCGCGCGTGCCCGCAACGAAAGAGCGATGGGTAATAAGTGGGCCAATTTTCTCATAACTCGAAGATTGGCCGATTAAAAAGCGATCCGTGCTCCCGACGACTGACGGCGATTAAAGCTTCAGAGAGAATAATCGAACCTTGCGTCGGACGGAAAATTCCACGACCGCGAATAGTGACTTGTTAAAATTTATACGGCACAGTGGCATTTCTAGGACAGAAGCGCTGCGTCTGACAGGACATAAGCAATTAAATCTGTCAATCTTGTGTCAATTATTAAATAAACGAAAGATTGCACTTTAAGCGATACTTCGTCACACTATATTTACACATGACAAGTTTCTGTATCGAGTCTCCACCAAGCTTTTCTCTTTCGTCTCTTTGAAAATATTTATTTCGTAACCTTGATTATTAATTGCCATCAAGATTTTTATTTATTAACGGGTTTTATTTATTAACCGGATGCAACGTGTGCAGCGCGGATTTAATCGTTAATTAAGTATTTAATCAATTTTGCCGTGAAAGAGGATGAACTAAAATCCTTCACCTGCTTTCTGTGCACATTAATTGATAACACATTTATACATATGCTGATAAATTATGGAATATATCACAGCGCGTCCAACGTACTCATCTTATTTGTTTACGTTTTGAAAATCAGCTTATTCGATTAATGAAGCAAAATTTTATCCCCGTTCGAGAATAATTCGCACAGTAAGATTCAATAATTTTCAATAATTTTCAGTTCGACATTCTCATTTACACCGTCAGGCAAATCGCGTTTAGACAATTACACATTTTGTATCTCTGTAACTGGTTTCAAATTATAAAGAGGATATATGTCTTGCGTAAGAAATCGATCATCGCCATTTACGAAATAGAATATGTGTGTAAAACAGACAACTGTTATTTCGGATAAATTCATATTTTATTACGCGTATAGTATTTTTTCTTTTTATATTATTTTATTGAATAGTATAGTATAACGATTAATGTAGAGCAAAGGGAGAAGTAGATAAACCTGCGATTTATCGTTTAAAATGTATCATTCGACGGGGGGATTAAAATAATTTATTTACTGAGAATCTGATGATACTATTTGTCGTTATTTCGCGATGTTATATGACATCGTACTTTTTCATTTTTCCCGGCTATTCATTTTGTAATTCCCAGTCACGCATATTGGTTGATAAATATACGATACAAACAATGCTCTACTACATAATATTCGGCGAGAGTAAAAAATAAAACGATAAAGACTGACGAGTAAAAAGGTAGAAAACGCGGGTAAAAAATAATCCGCGGAAAATAAATATTGGACGATCGTGGAGGGTGGGTCTTGATTTCTAAATACCTGGGTGCACAGTGTTGGACAGAATGGTGGCGACACTTTTTTCAAATGAGTTTAGGAACGTGCATTTATAGATTCAGGGTTACGTTCCAAAATCCTCTCGAGTAAAATTTTCCTCGTAGAAAATGTTTTGGGACATAAACCTAAAATGCGCGTTCTTAAACTCATTTAAAAAAGGCGTTGCAACTATTATTGTACAATAATGGACAGAGTGGTCGCGACGCTTTTTTTTTAATGAGTTTAGGATTGCACATTTAGATTCAGGTTTACGTTCCAAGACATTTTCTCTGAGAAAAATTTGCTCGAGGAATAGAACGGAGACGCTCAAAATGGCATCGGAATGGCAGTCGAATAAAATATTCCTCGAAAAAGAAGAAGGTAATCCTGGATCTAAATGCGCGTTCCTACACGCATTTAAAAAAAAGGTGTTGCAACTATTACTGTACGTTGATTAACATAGTGGTTGTGGCCCTTTTTTTAAAATGAGTTTAGGAATGCACATGTTGATTCAGGTTCACGTTTCCAAAACATTTTCTCTGAGGAAAATTTTACTTGAGAAATAGATTTGAAACTCATATTTTCGAAATGACCATCGCGTAAAATATTTCTTGGAGAAGAAGATTTCGGAACGTAACCCTGAATCTAAATGCGCGTTCCTACACTCATTAAAAAAAGATGTTGCAACTATTACTGTACAGTAATGGGCAGAACGGTTGCAACATTTTTTTTTAAAGTGAGTTTAGGAATGTGCATTTAGATTCAGGTTTACGTTCCGAGACATTTTCTCTGAGGAAAATTTTGCTCGAGAAATAGAACGGAAACGCTCAAAATGGTTTCGGAATGGCCTTCGAATAAAATATTCCTCGGAGAAGAAGAAGATAATCCTGGATCTAAATGCGCGTTCTTAAACTCATTTAAAAAAGGTGTTGCAATCATTCTGTCCATCACTGTATATATCAACCGATCTCTTCCGCAAGATCGTGTCTCGATTTTACGCAATTTTCGGTTTTTCTGTTTAAACATTCATTTAGGACCAGAATGAGCGTTTAAACGGAATGACCGGAAATTGTGTGAAATCGAGATACTACCTTGCGAAAGAGATCAGTCGATACGATGTATCCTTTCGACAGCTGCTCATTTCAGTGATAGAACGGCGTCATTTGCGAGTGTCACAACGGCCACTACACTCGGAGTATACGTTACCGATTATACCTGTCTACAAGTGTTCGAGTATTCGCGGCACACGGGCGATTATACATGTCATGGCATTGCAGGCGATGTAGCGACGTCGCTTTGCGTCGCGTCGAATCGCGTCGCGTCGCGTCGCGTCGCCTCGAATCAAACCAAGATCCACATTGTACTTAAGGCCATACAGCATAGTTTGCGTAGCTCCGCATGTACGGCCCGCAGTAGAATCATAGCCTGCATATATCAGCCGGGGTTCACATGTGCCATGCAATAGGTTCGTTCGCCCGCACCTTCGCAAGGGGATGCAAACACCAACGTGAATACCGTTTTGGCAACAGAGAAATCCGTGGTCTAAACTGGTTATTTTATCCCGGTATCTGGCTGAGGCAGAAATCGCTTTTACACTAAGGTATTTGCGCAAACAGATGAAAAAGAACCGACGCATTTTTCGCAGTTAAAAAATCTCGAGGTAGTTGTTTCGCGACAGTAATGCTCGAAAGTTTCTTCCAGACAGGAACCAGCACTCAATTATTGCAATGATATATGCAATTTTGTTCTAAAGAATACACTTACGATTAATACATAATATAAAATAGATTCGAAAGATTATAATTTGAGGCGCTGTTGCCACATCTCTTACACTACTACACTTACACTCGTGTCTACTACATAATTCGTCCCATTTTTCAGTTTTAACTGTTTATTTTGTTGAAACGAAACGGTCAATAATTTTGATTCTTTTTCCAGTTATTCGTTCTACTTTACTTTATAACATATTTCTTCCTCATACGAATCTCACTCACCGTGAAGTTTAAAAAAACAAATGTGCCATCGTTTGCATTTGCAAACGCAAATATTAATATTTTAACACATAATAATATATGTAAATAATATTTCACGTGTAATAATATTTTTAACGTATTCTACATGTAATTTTAATTTAATTAGTCTTATTTCGCACGTATTAATGTAAAGAATAAACCGTAAAAATTTAAAACAATTCTCACATAAATGATTTTATGTGAAATAACTACCTTAAGCAATAAGCTCGTTTCACGAACGTCAAAACTTGTCAGAGTCCGCCGATATGTGACGTGATCAAAGAGAAGTGAGGCAACGTAATGGCTGCTTGTGAAATACGAAATGTTCTTTTTTCGTTATTCTACGTCCGCCTTTATCCGCGCGCGTAATTATCCGTTATTTAATTTCGTCGGATTGCGAATTATCTGCAACTATTTCCGCCTGTTTCCTTCGTGTGTCAACATTCATATGCTTTACCCACATATCACGTACGCTTTGAATTCCGTGTTTCACGGGAAAATGTATCCGGGGTAATGAGAACTTGAGTATTTCCCGAAAGTCGAGTAATTACCCGGATGCGCGGTGTATCCGGGATAACCGGATATCAATATCTCGAGTCTAAACTCATTGCTCCTCCGCGGAAAGTAAAGCTGAAGCACCCTTTCGCTGTAATTCCTCACGAGAGAATATCGCGCAAAATTACTAAAATGAGAAATAAAAAAAAGAGAGACAGGGATGCGAAAATAGTACCGGCCAAAATGATATCACCTCTAGGTTTTCTGACTATAACTTTCGTCAAAGTGCACCGGATGTGGTCAAAATTTTACAGTAGACACCTTTAACAGGTACATCTTACACAGTTTTACTCATCAATGCCTGAACCGCAGTTCTACTAGAATTCACATGTTCATAATCTCTATTCCCATCTATACAACGACGAGGTTCAGGCTGTACATCACACCATAGTATAACTAGTATGCCCACTCTCTGTCGGTCCTTTGAATCTTTTCGGTCTCGATCACGTGGTATTCCGCCATGTTTTTGGTAGAAAATCTTGTTACACTGTCACACTGATTTCACACTACCGCGTATACAATATCCGTCTCTTTGGATGCACCAAAATAATGGCGGATACGCGGAAAGGATCGACGCAAAACAGGACAAATGACAGAGTGGGCATACTTAGTTATACTACGGTTCACACGGCTTCTATAGAAGTCTGCGATAGCACATACAGCCTGAAACTCAGTCATTTGTACAGATGAGAAAAATGATGATAAAAATGCAGATCCAGGCATTGATGAATGAGACATGTACGTCTTGAAGGGTAATGAAATTTCACAAAATACACCATGATTTTCCAATTTTTCACTCGTCCACGTTAAAACTAGTTATGCTCAAAAAATCGAAAGGCGACATCATTTCGGCCGGTATTGCATATTCACAAAGGACGCGCCGTCACGAGATCTCGTGCGATCGGATCGATGTACGAGCGCTCGACGAATAAACGAGGAAATAAATTAAAAACGAGAGCACAGTTTCGGAGCTGACGGTCTTGGCGCAGGGGGTAATTGCAACAGCCGCCGAAACAAGATCCTATCTACGGAACATCGCCCGACAGAAGTTTTTATATTACGTAGCCGGTGCATCGACAAGTCAAGTGCAACGCGATATATATATATGTATATATATTTTTATATATCTATATATTTGCCGGTAGCGTACCGCCATGAAAATAATGCCGGTTTTTTTCCCACGCGGCCAGTTTTTTCGTAAAAAGTACACACGACCGAGCCGGATATTGGAATTTTCAATGTCCTATGTTTGCGGCGAGGGGTGGGCAAGTATGGAAGAACGTAGTGCATCGAGGTGCAACGAGCCGCGTGATTCATCGCAGAACGCAGCGCGATGCGGGTTCGGCGTGCATGCGTCGTTGCACAGCGGATTCAACAGCGGATTTCGCTTCTTTCGGTATTATTCCTGCTTCGCGTTATGTTTTATTAATCGTTTCGTTATGCAAACGCCTAATTTTACGTCCGCCAATTCCGCTTTTTACGCTCTCCTTTTGATTCCCATCGTGGAGCGTAATGTACACAGGTATATTTGATTACTATATTTGAGGCATCCGCGAGATCCTGCGCCGTAATTCATCCATTATGTAAATGAGAGATTCTGTACGCGTATAAACTTTAGTGTAACACTGGCGTATACGATAAACATACTTGTTTGCTCCTCAATTAGGACCTCTATTTTAACGTGGTAAACATGTAAGAGGTTGTTAAAAAAATGTAAGGTTGTTTTCGCAGTTTTGAATATCAGATCGATATAAATTATTTAACCTGCACTCTAAAATATATGAGAAGTTTATGCACGGTTTTATACTACGAGGAAAATATTTGGCCTAGCGAGACTGAGTCATTCTGCGCAAAGCAGTCGCTGTTTTCATTTGATTATATCTGCTTTATTAAATTTCACACGCGGATTAATAGCAACTCCGATTTGTTAATTACATTACAGAGAAAAAAAGGTAATACCTGTAGAATTTTAAATTTATATGTTTGTGCACTCATAAAATACGCGGCTTCGCATTTATGTACTAAACGGCAAAAACATGTTGATTGCAAAGGGAGTGTTTAAAATTCTTTTATTAAAATTGAAAATCAGAAATAAAACTCGGTTGATTAAAACGTTTTCATTCACAGAGCGATAACACAGAAATATTTTCGCTACGTATTGCTGTGCGACCGGCCGGCTTTACACGGGACCCACTTAGCAAGCACTTTCGTTAAACTAAAATTAAGTGTGAAATATACGCATTAGGTATGCATATGTGCAAATTGAAAAGTCCGCATACAAATTGAATGCGCTTTATTTTCATTCGTGATGCCTGCCCGAAAGATGAGCTCGCTGGAAATAAAAGCGCCATGAAATTTTACTGCGTTCAATGTAATGCACTTTTTTATTAAATCTTTCTTGCTCCCAGGCTGTCCCCATTCAATCGCGTTTTATGTAAAACATTTCGCAATATGTCGCTATTTTGACCATCTCACGAAATTGCTGGGAAATATGTCATTGTGAATATTTCACGTTAACATTACTAAAACAAAATCACTGCTATTCACCTGCAGTTGTTTTCACAATTACATGTTACATGATTTGTAGTACTTTTGAACATTACTCGTGAATACGATATTATTATTATTATTATATATACGTATAATATCTTTAACGAATTAAATTGTTAGTTTTAAACATCAAAGCAAATTGTTACGAATTGTCATAATTATTCTACTCTACTCCTACTATTATTGTCCGTATTATTGTATTGTCCGTATTGTCCGTATTGTCATTGCGATCTTTCCACGTATAATTTTTTGGAATTATTGCAAACATTATTTTATAAGAGAATACGGCTCTGACAAATAAAAATCAATGAATAAAAGGGATAAAAGCCTTGACTAGGTGTTAGTGTTACAATAGTAAAAGTTTAGTTTATTTAAAACATAAAAATTAACATTTTTTTAACGTTTCAGTCTTTCTTTAGACCATCCTCAGTGTATAAAAAGAAAAAAAAATAAAAGAAAAAATTTTAATATAACAATCAAAAGGTAAAATTCGCTCGCAACGCAATACATAAGAACAAATATAAAAGGTATGCCGTTTTCGGATTTGTAAAAACAAAAGAGGAAGTAGTGAGATGCAAGAACTTGTTAGAATATAAAATTAAATGTAATTTTTATGTTTTAAATAAACTAAACTTTTACTATTGTGACACAAACACCTAGTCAAGGCTTTTAGCCCTTTTATTCATTGATTATTATTTTATAAGTGATACAAAAAAATTATTAAACAATATTCATAGAGTCGTTATTATTTAATATTTTAACAACATATTCCGAAGATTAATTCCACTGAAAGGCCTTGATTGATAATATTGAAGCCACAAGTTTTTAAGTTATAAAGTGATTAAAGTTTATCACAATATCATCGCGCATTTATTGATCCCCAGCTTAGATAATATAAAATTTTACAGTGCAGGTAATTTTATCTTTTCATTTCTCGTACGCGAAACTATTTAAACTCTTCAAATCCAGTAAAATATTTTCAAGTACACGATGGCACGCAAAAACATCGTACGTCACCGCGCCGAGAGAAAAACAACAAAAAACGTTGAGAATTCGTTGTCCCGCCTACGAAGTTGAAAATTCTATACCTAATATTTCTAATTACTTTGTTCAGTGACTGTTACTACGTTTTGCGTATCATTCTGCGGACTTATTGGTATTAATGAAATTAGCGATTAATTCTGATCAATCGAGGAAATGTTTCGAAACGAAAATCGTTGTTACTTAAATTCTAATTACTAAGATTAGAGATTTTACCTCAATAGTTGGTGTATACAAATGTATATTTCTAAATTGCAAATCTTCAGTTACTACGAATCTAAAAGAGAAGTAAAGCACACCGCGAGAAGATCAATCGGCATCGCGGAAAAGAGGCCTCAACTGTTTGATATTAACGACATTCGCGCTGGTAATATCTCTTTTTTAAAAAGGGATTCTCATCCATTAGACTTCAAATTAAAATACAAAATTCACACAATAACGCGTATCCTACATTAGCTTATAATATACGAATACGGTCAAATTATAACAGAACTTTAAAATAGTTAATTTTAAAATAGTTAATTTAAAAAATAGTCGTTTTACAATGGTACTACAGAGATAATTTATATACGTCATAAATAACAATTTCCACGCATTATAATATGCATCGCTTTTTATTGCAGATAAATAAACCGAGCCTAATACCTGCTTTTCATGAAATAATTATCATCTCGATAACTTTGCGAATCATATATATTTTTAATAACGTGTATATTTTGCAGTCTTATTTTCTCAACAAATATCTCGTTGTAACGTATTATGCGTGGTGATTTTGTGCATCCATAAAAAGAACTGCTAGCGTGCGCTGCAACAGTGAACCTGATTAATTTATTACTAGTCGTAAAACATTTGCAGCAAATTTTAGCGTTACAACGGTTACATGACATAAAACGTCAGCACTGAAATTTTTAATCGTATCGGACGGTCGCACTGAACGAATGTTAATTGTTGAATTGTTTCTATGTACAACTTGTTAAATAAATGGGGCTTAACAACTGCTCGTATATTTATGAATACATTAAAATAAACGAAATGGGAGAGAAAGAGAGAGAAAAATTACATAAAAAGTATTAAAATGTTACAAAATGAAATATTTGAAAATATTAGTTGCAAAACATTAAATTTTGTGATAGATACTCGTTGTACTAAGTTATTGAGATTCGTTGTTGTCGTTGACACTTTAATTGTATTATAAGTCACGTCTATTTAATATTATTTCTGAGGGGGAAACCGTTGACACGTTGACAAAATCTTGTACACCAACGCCCACTAATGTCCAGTGGGCACTTTATGTTATTTATCTTGTTCTATGTTATTTCGTCTTATTTTATCTTTATAATACCCCAGTAAGGGCATTATAGTGCTTAAACTAATGCCCAAAAAATGCCTAGTGATGCCTAGTAATGCCCAGTAATGCCGCAAATCTGTACACCACGATGTCCTCAGCGGTTTACTCCTCGATTATTTCGAAATTTGTGTTACCCAGCGTAATGAAAAATTAATTATACCGTTATTCTGAGTAGTATATTTTGTACGTTTGTGATTTTACATTACGCTATATTGTTTGTATTTGTTGTCGCGACATTAGATTAAATAACAAAGTAAATTCGCGAGAAAATAGTTCTACGCTGCGGTTGGCTCGGTGACATTTAGTTGCCTGTTTCGTCGCGGTGTCTCTTTTCTCGTAGGGAATTTTATACAACTACTTTTTACGCCTCGGTATTAATGCGATGAGTTGATAAAAAAATGTACTTAAATAGAACAGTAAACTGTCACATGGCGCAGAGCCGTACAATTTGTGAAATACCAAGAGGCAAGCAGCAAATAATTGACGTATTGTATTTTTCCTCTCTCTTCTAAAGAATTTTCATTTGTACGCGAGAGATTCGTGAAAATGAGTGATTGCGATATTTCGTGCGAGAGAAATGAAGAGTACGAGAAGATTTCTGTTGAAAAATTGCTGAAGAAACCCAACATCGTCTTGATCGTTGCATATTTGATTCGACCGCGATTGCCTACGAGCCATATATCAATCCACAATAATCACCTTGTCTCAGAGTCAACTTAATGCGATAAAAATCATGTTTCTATTCTCGTGAAAATTTAAAACGGAAATGCTAGTGCAAATTTGCATCGCAAATCGAGGCGCTTTAGATCTGCAAATTAGGTAACCGATAAGAACGAGCTCACAGTCTGGTATACTCAAAGCTATTTTTGCAAAGAGAGAACCGATTATAGCTATATTCAATTATGTATATAGATACATCTCTAAATTTTCATTACTGTCATTCACATCTGTACATGATGTACGTACACGGAAAAAAATGTAGCTACCGCAGCCAAAAACTGCGTGTGGTAACTAAATTTCAGTTGTAAAATATGGACAACTAATATTTAGTTATGACAGCTAATACATTGCTACTGCGCCTATTGTATTAGGTGTGACGGCAAACTGTTTGCTGTAAAATGCAGCAAAATATTTTCAACAAATTACGATTAGCCACGGTATCATAGTAAAATTTTTTTCAGCGTATATAGATATATATATATATATAGATTTTTACACGGAGAGACCGATATGGTTACCACATGTCTAATTAGGGTTGGCACAACCCCAATAAATAGTAATATTTGGGACAGCTATATCTGTGGCTGTCATACCCACATTGGTATGATAAGTAGTGGAGACAACTATATGCATTTTGTGCAGCAAACTTAGTGAATGTTGCAATGCAAAACAATGTAGATGCCTCTACTATTTATACGGCAACATTTTAATTTTAGTTATTTTTGCCCTAGCCGGTCTTTCCGCGTATACAGAAATTCTAAGGGTAGATAGAAACGAAAGCGCAAATTGTGTCTAGAATTTTTACACGGATCGATCTTAGGGTGTGCGTTCCAGGATAGTGTTGTGTAAATACGCTATTAGGGGTGGAAACGGGGAACGCGCGAACAGTTGCGTTCGCAACTCATCGCCGCCCATCTATCCCGATGTTTCTCCCTTTGTTCGCCACTTCGCGCCACCTCGAATTCCCCCGGCACGCATAACTTACTCACGTCCCCGTTTCCCTGCCGTGTTTCAGGAAGATGCGGGCACGGATCGCCCTGCGAGCAGCTCTGTTACGAACTCCACGACGGCATGTACGAGTGCGACTGCAGGGACGGCTACATACTTCATAAAAATGGATACAGCTGCGCCGGTGAGTGCGACTCGATTCAATCCTTATCCCGCTTTGCAATTCGCATTCATGGCGGGCGACATCTTTGATTTCCCTAATAAAATTTTGCGTTGCGCCGTGCGCCGCGCGAAACTTTTTGATGCGACGCCCGTATTGTTTCCGAAGCGCGCCGCTCCCGTCTGCCGCTACTGTTGAATCTCTCGCTTGATTCCCGGAGAGTTTCGTTCCAGAAGTATCCTTCAAACGCGGACTGTTATTATCTCTGAATTGCTGGGGTAATATTTTTTTGATAACACCATTGCAGTTTTACTAGGTTGGAAATCCATTGAAAGTTCGAAAGTTTTCAGAAATATGTTTCGAGAGTTTTTTCATAGTTTTTTTTTTAGTTTACGATTATCCTCTCTCTATGGAACACGACAATACTTCAAGGTGTTGTAGCAGTGGCTCTCTTTTCTGTAAAATAATCTGTTTTCGATCGAAGTTCCTCTTTTCGATAATTTGTTCCGAAATAATCTCGATTTACTTCTCGTAACATTTGGTGGATTCAAATTTCCGACAATATTTTTCTTTTTCACTTTGATTTTCGTCTTTTTTTTATCATTATGGAACCACATTGCGCTCTAATTAAGCTTAAAGTATATTTTCAGTTTTGTTTTCCAAGTGCAGTCATATAAAATTGTAGAAAGCAAGAAACGAGATGAAATTTTTTACAGCTATTTAAAATAAATAAAATAAATAACTGAATCAGTTTGAAAACATATTTCCTTTATATTATTCTGCATTAATAAATACAGTATAATTCAGTCCGTACATGTCCAACATTTTCAAGTTGACTCTCTCATGAGATCAATCAGGATTTGTAATAGTTAATCAGCGAATCGAAAAGAATCTTTGATATATTTTCTAATTCGTAACCTGTTTTGTCGGACGTGTGCGTGATGACTCGCGAAAAACTAATGTAACTTTAAGTATACTATAACACAAGAAATTTATAATTTCTCGCCTTCTACATCATAATTCAGGATTGTCATTAGAAAGCAAGAACAGTGTAAGCAAATTTCAATTTAAGGAAAAAGAGAACGCGCGGAGAGACCGATATGGTTACCACATGTTTAATTAGGGTTGGCACAATCCCAATAAATAGTAATATTTGGGACAGCTATATCTGTAGCTGTCATACCTACACTGGTATGGTAAATAGAGGAGACTATATGCGTTTTGTGCAGCAAACTTAATGAATGTTGCAACTCAAAACAATGTAGATCCCTCTACTATTTATACGGCAACATTTCAATTTTAGTTATTTTTGCCTTAGCCGGTCTTTCCGTGCGTTATTATTATTCCGCAATCATGCAGGAAATATGAAATAGCCGTCATAATTTTTATCGAGAGTTTCTATTCTATTATTCCCCGATATCTGTAGCAGCTATAACGTAATTCGTGGGACGTGTAAAATTTATTTATCGCGTCATCGAAAAATTACGTGGTAAAAAGCTCGCGCACTGGTTGCAAATTTATCTCGACAATCTCAAGTTCAAGCTGTTTACAGTGCCATGCCCGTATTAAAGGTAATATCTCATTTCGCGTGGAATTGCGCGGAATACATTTCGCGTCGGGCTTATGAAATACGGAGAGAGGGCATTGTGAAAGAAAAATACGGTAAAATTATCCATAAATCACAAAGAATTTTGGGGACAGCTATGATTTATCGTTAGTTTAATCTTACGTAAGGATTTTTCTGTGTGTCACGGCAGAAGTGTTTCGTACCAGCCGTCACGTTTTCATAAATGTGACACGCATAATCGATGCGTACGATTCAAGCGAAATAAATTGCGCGTAGGTAACGATCATTTTTCATTTCAACAAACAGATACGGGGATTGTTCGTTTTTTTTTTTCTTGCACTTTCTCAGGATACGGAAAGCGTGGTTAACATTTCTTGTTGTCCGCTCTGCTACATTTGCGCCCATTTTCGCGCCAAACGAAGAAAGAAAATAATTATATTTGAAAGTGTGCGAAACGTTAAAATAATTTATGCGTTTTAATTGCGCTCACACGTTTTGGTCGCGCCATATGGCGACGCCGTCGGGCTTGACCCACGGAGTGCATCACTCGATGCAACAGAATTGCGCGGTTCCGTTTACCCAATAGACGTTTTTCTCACGGGCGAGCGCGACAGGAAATTTGGTGGGAAGTTCGCCGACGATCGCCTCCGTTAATTGCTTTCCGATTGATTGTTCGCGGAATTCCATTATTACAGTCTGTCCACGCTCAGACTTCGGAATGCTTATTTCGGTACACTCGTGACCAAAGTTTTCTCCTATTATTCATATCAATTATTTCCTTTTTTTAGAGAGAAAAAAGAGCACAGCTTTCATAACGCATTACATTTCGATTTGTCTGTCGAAAGTGTTATTTTTAAGAGTACGATTTGCTCAGATTAAAATAATCGGTGGAAAATTACGTGAGGAAAAAACCCGCAAAAGTATAACGATCGTTAATTGCCCAAATTAGAAAACGCGCGAGAAAGAATCGCAGAAAAAAAATTATATCACTTGTAACACGTTTATTCCCGATTTATCACGTTACACAAAGAATACTCGCAATTAACAAATGATAACGGCTTCGTTTTTTTTTTTTTAGTAGAGAACATTGCACAATTAATGAAGTTCGAAGAAGAAATTTGTGTCCATTTCGAACTTGGCTGTTCTAAAATATCCGTTTATTTAACTGAAAATGTGCTCTAATTCTGCTGCGTTTTATGTGCCGTTGAAACACAAATTTGTCCCTCGTTTTCCTTTAACTATTGAACGCAATCATTACGAATTTCACTGTTACTTTTGGTTTTACTGCGTACTGATTAGGTAAATTTCGCGCCGGGTAACACAATAAATTCAACTTCGTCGAATTTTCACTGCGCGAGTTCCTCTATCCGTTGCTCGCCGAATCTAATCGTGCAATCTAACTAACATGAACGTTGCGTCCTCGTTCCACCGCTCGGATCTCTCTCTCCTCCGGATTTAATTTCGCGGCTGGTAAAACTCCAACATCTTTTATTTCTACTGCTCTCGCGCGCTGAATCTGATGGTACCGCCATTGTGAATACTTCCTTCCCCTCCCCCTCCCAACCTTCTGCCGCCACGAATCCAAATCGATCCCGCTGTCTTGCGCTAATTGTACTCCCTCCAGCACGGCCGAGTCCGTGGATCTGATTCTTATATTGATTCTATCCCTGATTCTGACTCTCAATCTGGCGACGCCCGCCCGTGGTAAATCGGATAAGTCGATTTCTTCTTGTTCCCGGCTCCAGATCCCTCCCCTGGAATCCGCTAATTCCGGGGATGATAGAATCTCAACATCCTCCATCTCCGCGGGCTCGATAATTTTGATTACATCGACTCCGTTATCAACTTTAATGTCTAATCCGGCAAGCTCGTCTCGCGCGAATTCATCCAGGTTCTTTTTCATCGGCACGGAACGATAACATCGGCACAGACGTTTCCTCCGCCATTGCCACCTTCGGCACGTATCCAGATTGTTCCTCTATATATGTTGCGCTAATTCTGCTTTACCTTCCTCCAGTGCCGTAGATTCCGCGAACTCGATTGTTCCATTGATTTTACCGCTAAGTGTAATTCTTAACTTCACAAGAGTTTTATCAGAGGTAAACCAGTTAGGTCGATTCCTCGGGACCTACCTCGGCATTTCTGCGAACGCGAATTTCGGTAATCTTGCTAATAACTTTTGCTAGATCGGCATCTTGACGATTTGCTCCGCCGACGACTTTGCGGAGATAGCTATCTACGATGATTCGGGGCTGGAATTAATTGGACATCTTGCGAATGTGCACTTATATATTTTGCCCAGGCTACGTTTCATTTTAGTTTTTACTTTTATGTTACTTTTACTCCTCACGTCAATCTTTTACATTCCACGGAAAGCATTATTCCATTTAACATAAGCCGAGCTATCGAATTCAAAATTAAATCTTGAAATATAAGATCGGCATTCAGTGTCGATAATTTTTTCAAGAGAACAAATTATTCATGTACGTTTTTAACGAGACATGAGAAAAGTTGCATTCTGGAGATACGAACTATCGAAAATCAATTTTGACTTCGTGTGTGTTTATGCTTATAACATATTGCAGCGATTTTTCGTCTTTGACCGATAAGCTTGTCACTGTCGCGGGTGGCGATTGATCGTGAATACCACAAACTTCATCTTATCGCCTGCAAACGATCGATCATTTCCTCCTGTATCAAATACAATAAGCGAACACGAAAAATGACTGCGGGCTGTTATAGTGAAACTGTATCTCTCTAACTTTATTATCCAATATTATTTTTCAGATATTGTTATTTATTATTTAGATAATTGCAAGCAACGAAGTAATTAGTGAAATAAATATGACTAAATAAGTATTGATGATATAATAGTAGAGATATTCCAGAGTATTCATTGAACTATATTACAAATAACAAAATTATATAGAATCGATAAGTGATTGCTAATTACTTATCAAATTATCCGCTGAAAGCGTTGAAATATAAATACTGACTGATTCACGATTAATTCACTCACCCTTTCTCTTCCTTTCTCTTTCCTCCCCTATCTTTCTCTTACATAGAATGAAAAATTAAAAGCTTATCTAATGATAGGGAATCATAATTAAACGGTAATAATTGTTCCTTCCATTTATTCAAAATACGTTTGTAATTAATCTACTATCATTTTTATGTCAAATTTTTTACACTTTAAGAAGAATGGAATTAATGTGATGTTAACAAATCAAAAATCAATTTTATCTTGAATTTTAATAAACGGACAAATTGAATTTGTTACTCAACGCAATTTACTTCTTATTGTATTAATATTTTACAAATTCTTCTTAGAACAGAAAATTTGAAAAAGAGAGGCGACAATGAATTATGTAAGCTTTATTTAAGTTATAAAATGAAGATAAACCGTTCAAAACCGTGTAAAAGTATATAATTCAGTCTTATTACATAAAGTAAGAGTAAACTTAAAAAATTTAATTTGTCCGATTATTAAAATCTAAGGTAACATTAATTTTTGATTTGTTAACATCATATTCATTCCATTTTTCTTAAAGTGTTAAAAATTTGACATAAAAAAGATAGTGGATTAATTAAAATTTTTCTGAATCTGAACTGAATTAAATTTTATTTATGGAATAATTAACCAACTATTTAAATGTTTATTAAATCATAAATCATTAAAACAAATAATTATGTAATTTGCGTGTAATATTAAAAATTTGTTGTTAAAAACGTGTTGTTGGTAGATTAGCTGGAATATTTCTCTAATAAAAACTGACTAATTTTTAGAAATCGTTTATCACCTCCGCCGATTTTAATTAGAAGTTCTTTGAATACGAAACTTAATATTTATCATTTTTTGTACAATTTATTTTAAGATCAAAATATACAGTATAAAATTATAATTTATACTCAATACGTAACTAAATACAAAAATAATACAATACAAAACATAATACAAAATATTGAATTATCTACGAGAGATAAAAATATTATTATTCAGCATAAAAAGTGTTTATATATTTTGTTTACAAGATAGCTCGCTCGGTAACGGAAAAATCAAACTGTGTAAAATAACATAAAATTTGCTATTTTCTACAAAGGATATAAGTAAGTTTAGTATATTAATAAAAGATCCATCAAACGTCAAAAATCTCACGTTGTGGAAAGAAATAAATCCCGGATCTTCCGGATTGTCTCCGATAATGATCGTCTCGGCAGAGAATCAGCGACAGCCATTTATCAAATTATTGCAGAATGCAAATATAAGATGCATAATGCACTTTTCCTGTATATTTTCACAATAATTTAATCGATATTCATTATGTCAGTATGTCGAGCGAGGATATTCTTCCATTTTACTGTTTTCTTTCTGTTTCTCTCTTGTAATTAAAATATGTATTCATTATTAAGATGTGTATTTCTTTTATTAAAAACTGCATGGGTAGTTTAATGGTTGCCAGAAAGTGATTACAAACGAGTATATTAAAAAATAAAATGTACGCGTTAGTAAATTGAAGCTTGTTACGTGCGCAAATACATATAAATGTATTCACGCGTTTTAATTACATTCATGCAATTAGTTAGCAAAAGGTCATAGAGCTTTTTCATAAATTTGCGTGTATATTTTATTATAAGATAATGGAAACAATTTTAAAAACTGATTTTGACCTATGAGCTGCTCAAGAATGCTTTTGTATAAAAGCCATAAATTGAAGAAAAAACTTTATTGATTTATGTTTTCATTATTTATAAAAATAATGTTAAATTGTAATTGTTCGTCCTTTTATCTTTTCTCTCTTTTTACCTTTTAATTTAATTATAAGCAATTATAAGCAATTATTTATTCACTGTTACCGCACCTCTTTTCAAGGTAAAAAAACGATATTAATTCTAAAATTAATTGGAAAACATTTATAGAGAATAATATGAACTCTTTTCTCACATAATTAATTTCTCTAAGTAACTGTTTAAATATTGTATAGTGGGTGTCGCCGATTCACGCCATTGCTTCTAGGAGTTCGCGTTTAATTCGAGAAAATCCGTAATTAATTTTGGTTTTGCAGCATTTACATTTTTATTTAATGACATTTTTAATAAAAATTATTAATAGTTTTTTAACAAAATTTTAATTTAACATTTTTGCTTGTTTGTCTCTCGATTAAAAGTAAAACTTGTTGAATTTTATAAGAAACGTAAAAGCGAATATGAATCAAATTGATTTCTTAGCTACTAATCTCTTTTAGTTTATGTTTGTCTTTTAGGGTAACGGACCTAAGAAAAGTCGTATTCGTTTATTTTTACTTATTGTTACGTGAGCATCAATACATAAAATAAACATCTAAT
Source organism: Vollenhovia emeryi (assembly GCF_000949405.1). Classification (NCBI taxonomy): domain Eukaryota; kingdom Metazoa; phylum Arthropoda; class Insecta; order Hymenoptera; family Formicidae; genus Vollenhovia; species Vollenhovia emeryi. The sequence goes on from NW_011967148.1 coordinate 299,245, forward strand.
TTCACAGTTGTCAGATTCGTTACTCCAATATAAAAAATTCATTATTTTCCGAATCGTGCAATGCGCAACAAGCAGAGTTATCAGCAATATAGCTACAATGATTTTCTGTAACACAAACATAAAAGTCAAATTAAACCCGTATTCAACCTGATCAATATTTCAAAAGATAATTGTTATGCGCATCGACATTTTCACTCATCTTTCAATTAGACAATTGCTAAAATAATTATATGTTTCACGAAAATGATCTTCGCAACAATAAACTTTTATAAAATTCGTATTATTTTATACTTTTCTCTAATAGTTATTTTTCAATTATCGAAATAAAACGAATAAATGGACGAACATGCAAAGATTAATTTTATTCAGGTAAGAAATATGCCCGATGCCTCTTCTAAGTCTCTTCTTCCTCTCTGAATGTCTGGATTGTCAGTTTCTTTTTCTCACGTCGCGTTAACTCGCGAAAAACACTTGCAAATAACTACAATCACGAACGCGCGAACTAATTAGGTATTAAAAACAGTCTTTCACACGACACTACTCCCGTTTATGTACTGCCGTTAGGTTCATGATAAGATATCATATTGTTTCCCTTCTGCCAATACCATGAATGTACAAATGTGCACATTCGTCATTCTGGCATTGGTAAACGGGACAGTGACCCACATTCATGAATCAAATACAATAGAGTACAATCACGGTTACTGTACTACGTACACGTTTATCGATGTGGCATACAGTTAGGAACAAAAAATACACTCACTTTACGTCTTTACTCGAAACATGGAAATTTGTACATTCATGATTTTCACATAAAAGAGGTGATATTCTGTTTTCGCGAACAAATTTGCACTACGAATCGACGAGTAAGTCGAGCTGGTAACTCCGAGCAAGGATTAAGCCCCGGGAGGAAGAAAATGTATTCAATCGAACCGAATCCTTTTGTCTCGTGCAAAATCCAATTTAGAATTGACTCGTGCTAATTAGCCGTGATTCAGATGAGACGCCAGAGTGGTATACCACAATATCACAAATCAGATCAGACGTGATGAAAGAGAAGGTCTCCGTAGTCAATGCCTAACAGTCCGCACAATCCGAGAAACAGGATTTCTCATCTTGGCGCTAAACCGCCGACCAAGCTGGCAAAATCAGCTTACACGTCGTTTACATGGCAACGCTACAGATGGTGAATGGTATGATTAGTAGACAAAAGAGAGATGCATTCAGCCGATCGAATTCTCATTAGGCCCAAGACTATTGGTCGAAGGCAGAAGAAGAGATGTTCTTCGGTCTGTCAGCAATTTATTAAAGTCGCTTAAAGATGTGCGAACATACATATTATGAGCATTGCGACCGGCATCACCTTATGTCACGATGCACTTGACACGAGGATATCGCCCGAACAATGCCTCAGCGACACTTCATTTTATCGGACACATCGGAAGTGCCGACTCGAATTACAATGTCACTCGAATGGCCTGAGGGAAAATCTTTTAATCCAGTCACTTGAACAGCGTTCCCGAAATAGGAAGTAAATTATTGTTTAACAAACGAGAGAATTAATTCACCGTACGAGACAAACTGGGATCTAAGCGTTGTTATAAAAAATAATTGCTGCCTGTAGATATCACGAAATAATTTATAATACTCCTTTGGCGTTCCTTTACCCTTTATCTTTCCATTTCTACATAAGAGAATATATTCTTGCGTAAAGAATAAGTCGCCCGAAATAGAATACTTCGACAGAGAATTGTCATTTTCATACACTTACGAATCGTTAATCACGTGAACTAATAACCATTTATTGTAACAATCGTAAGATCTTGTAGCGTTTAATATCCTCTGCAATCTACCGCGATCGCATATCGAGGAGTAATACAATGACACACGAAGCGGCACGGTACTCTTATCTGCTCGCTTGGGTATGAATAAGTGAATGAATAGTAGCAGAGTGACTTTTGTGACCCCACACAATGGCGCGCTGTATACCACAAGAACAAATACCGAGACCAAGCGACTTGTTACCATCCCAAAACGTTATTTTTCTTTTAATAATTTAAATTCACCTTTTATATTAATTTTTACATATTTATATACGATGATAAATTATATTTGTTGATTTATATTGACATGACGTTCAAAGTGCCGAAAAGTTTCTTAAGAAAGATTTATTGTCCGGAAAAAATTATAAAACAATTATAATTTTTACTGTGTACTACTCAGACTCTCTTACATGGAATCTCGCGCGACATATTACTTTCGATAAAGAGTCGGTGCAATGAAATGCTTACAAAGTTAGTTGTAAAAATGATCTGATCATGTTGGTAATCATTATTGTTTGTAGAAAATTATCACACTTCGTTCTTATACTATCGTTACGCACGTTTAACGTTTACTTAAAGATTTGCTCCCCTCTTCTTTTGACCAAGAAAATACGTATCATAGAAAATTCAGGCGTCTAAGGATGTCTAAGGTTTTCTTCGACTTTTAAGCCGTTTGGCTTAAAGTCGACTCTTTAGCCTTTTGGCCTGTGTCCACGATACTTATAGAACTTGGGCCAAGTGCTACAGCATCGTAGACAGAGGCCTTAATAAACAATTTATATATATATATATATATTGTATATGTAACTCGGATCGAGCATTCTGCATTAAAAAGAATTAAATTTTATATAAATAATCAAGATGTTCCCATTTTTAACTTGTGGCATCGCTATTTTATATTATTAATATAGAAATAATAAATTAGCGATTAACAATTCATCGACTGCAAACAATTTTATTACTTATTAAACGATAAAATTGTATATTATTTATTGATAAAATGTTTTTAAGTGCAGGTTTGCACGCTAAGATCAAATATTCAATATACATTTTTTCCTAATCACTTTTTAATTGCTCTACTATTTCACTAGTTTATTAAGTTTTAAAAATTTCGATATTGTAAGACAAATTAATCTTTGTGGCAAGTTAATCAACGCTAATGTCATAATCGTCAAGTTTTATTACGTGTAAATGTATGATTAATTGACGTTAGTTCTAATGTAGATATTCAATATCGTTTCCCTTGATTGATTAACCGTATAATCGGCTGATAGATAATCTACCTGCCACAGCAAACATCTTAGCACGAAACGGTAATTCGATAATTTTTTATTTTAATCAAACATATTATATATTACATTATTACCTGATCCTATTTTTCAATTTTCAATTTTAAACTCAAATTCTTTAATTATTACTAAGGTATTCGTTTTTGCTTTATATTTTAGTAACAAAAGTAAATATCATAGACTATTATATAATTATTTTTTTATTTTTCAAGATAACATGTTCAAAATGTCATCATACTGAAAAAATTTTTGAAAAACGACAATATATTTTGATGTACAGTAACGAACTGAATGGTTGCAACATTTTTTAAATGAGTTTAGGAACGCGCCTTTAGATTCAGGTTTACGTTCCAAAACATTTTCTCCGAGGAAAAGTTTACTCGAGAAATATGTAGATTGGAAACGCTTAACATGATTTCGGAATGACCATCGAGTAAAATATTTCTCAGAGAAAAAGATTTTGGGATGTAATCCTGAATCTAAATCACGTTCCTAAATTCATTTAAAAAATGTTGCATCCATTCTGTCCATACTAATCACCAATTTTAAATAAAATGGGTAGTACAAAGTGTCCTAAAACAGAACAATAAGGTCCGGTTTTTCATTTTCTGGTTAAATGTTAACCAGAGGTTAGCCGATCTATCTCTTCTTAAATACGAGTAATAATATAGAGAAAGATGCAGAGTCGACTAACCTCTAGTTAACAGTTAAACAGACAATGAAAAACCGGACCTAAGATATCGCGTGATAACCGAAAAGTAAATAACGAATTTATTTTAACAGAAAAGTGGAAAGAGATAAAATGTATCATTTCGTAAAATTGACTTTCTGAAAGTTTTCTTAATCAGAGCGTGAAGTGATCAAAAGTTGGAGTATTAATAAAGTTTTTTTTTTCGAAAACTTAGGTCATGAAAATCCACATATGACAGATCGCTAAGAGTATTGCTGGAATTAATACGATTTTCCAGGGATTTCCCGAGGAACACGGTGAATATTTGCGAAATAGACAGTGATGTAGTGCACTATTATACTACTCCGCTAGTACTAGAAATGTTTACGACTAATCGACGATAGCGAAGTGGATATAAATATTTATTACAGAATTTAACAGTTTGTGAATTAATGGCTCTCAGAAAATTTCCGCTAGCTTCAACTAAAAAATAATATTATATTAAGATTAAATGACGTTAAATTCTGTGATCAATTTGGATAATAAAATTAGAATTTCCTTTCAGAAAATCAAGTCATGACAGATAATTAAATTTATCTACTACTAAAGTTATACAAAAAATGACATTTATTATACAATTACATGAAATATGTTGCCTTTAATATTTAATTTAGAGCATCATTAATCAATAGTGATATTAAAATATCCGCGCTTTAATCTTGCTTTATGATAATTGTAATAAAAAATTAATAAATTGCGCTGTCTACTGCCCGTTTCGATGGTCTATGTAAATTTATCTATTTATCTGTCTACTTATATGAAGTATGATGAACTGTACGATTAGATTAATAGTCGTTGTTTTGCCGATTCAAACATGTACGCTAATATTAGCTTTCCATCGCGCGTGGTATGTATGCAATTCATTAGCGATATTATTGTATAACAAATGTAATATTATTCAAGCAGGTGCCAAATATTTACAAACCCTCGACAATAATATATAATTAAAATTTATGATTTCATCGAAAATCAAAAATCGATTTATGTAAATAATATTTGCATAATCTTATTAAAAATAAAAGAAATTTGGTTCCATTTAATACTTCCATGCATTCGCCCTTATAGCGATAAATTTCGAGAAAGATTAAAATGTTGAAAGATAATTTGTCGAGTTGTTTAATCTTATTGATTAATTCTGAACAAGAAATTACAGAGATATATTTCATAGAATACCCTCTGACAAGTATGACAATTAAGAAAATATTTTCTATAACATTCTTCTTCAACCTCGAATGTATGTACATATTATTAAATTTTACGTCTGTTCACGGAGATGTGCGATGAGCCATGAACGCAACGTAGCAGTCATCGACATTAATATTCATTGCTAATATTTCCTTCGGTCATTTGCCGTAACGTCGACGTTTTTCTCGATCGCCATTCCTTTAATAACGCTATTAAGGTCGGCCTTGGAACGCGCTCCGCTACGAGCATCCCCTTTCTAAATCGACTCGGCAAACGCGTTCCGATCGGAATTGTCGAAGTTTCAGGAATATTCCAACGACTGCGTGCTGCCTCGGACTCTTAAGGCTTTTTAAATATGGTGGATACCAGCGCTGCACTCCGCGAGCAGCTATGTGCAATTTTGCTTTCGCCTCCTTCCGCGTTGCGAGGCGTAATGCTCGAAATGCATTTCGAGCTTCATTTTGAATTCAAGAGTCGTTTCAACCTTGATTCGCGAAAATCAACATTTCGTCGACGATTTTTGCACCGCGCAAATCCCAGGATTGTAATTTCTGATTGGACTGACATTCTCGCAATAATAAGATCTGGCTGCTATAAATTTTGCCAGTCACGATATAAGAAATGCAATTTATTCTCAGCTAAATCGCATCTTATTGAAAATGTAATATATTTTGTCTCCAATCTCGAGTTATTCGAAATTAATCTGTTTTATTCTGTTTTACCCGTATCTCCTTTACCCTATCTCGATCCGTTTTTAGTCATCAATCAATTATTTCTGAACAATTACGTATTGAATTTCTATTTTATAATTTTGTCAGTAAACTATTTCTACTGCACTATAGATATAAGTTATTAAGCGTATCTTTTTATGTCCATCTTAAAAATTTATCATTATAAATGATTGATATATCGTTCTTAATATAACTTCACAACATATTGCAGATTTTTACTTATCGCTATTACAGTAGAGTCCCACAATAGATTCTATTTTAGTATTGTGATACGCGCGCGCTGCACATGTAGGTCATACGCCATACGCGATCTGATATTTTAAAATTTCAGATTTTTATCAATATAATTTTTTAAAGTGTTTTTTTAAGCAACTATTTTTAGTTGCAATTTATTTATAGTAATATATAACTTGCAGGGTTGGAAAGTAACTCGTTACTTGTATCGAAGTTACAGTTACAGTTACTTCTTTTTGGCAACTCTAACTTAACTTCGTAACTTTTTCTCCATCTGTAACTGTAACTTAACTCAGTTACATTTTTTCGATAACTAGTAACTAATTTAATAGTTACATTAAGTTACTTTATATTTTTTTTAAACCTTCACTTTAATCGTATAGGCCTTGCCTTTGCATATAAGCGTCTCCCTAGAAGTACAATTCATTGGCTATACATTGGCTAACATTGGTTAAACATTGGTTATGTTGGCAGTGAATTGGCCAATATTTCCACAATATAACCACCAATATTGGTCATAAAACAAGTGCAAATATACTACTGATATTGTACCTAGATGATTATTTAGTATTGGATTGATTGTATTAGCAAGATTGCCCAATAAAATTGTAATATTGAGTATAGAATAAATACTAATGTAACGCCGATGTTACATATCAATAATTGCACGGTACTGTATTTACATTAAAGGTCCATTGCAAAAATATGAGGCCCTCCACCACCCCCGCCAATTTCGATTGGCGGTCCTCTTTTCTTTACAATCTTTTTCTTTTGACATTTTCATCATTATTATATTTTTATCACAATTAATTTTATCATTTATTACAATATAAAACATGTAGCTATGTCTACTCTCTAAAAGTCAATCAGTGGATTATTACAGAAAACAGTGAATACCCACTGATTCACAGTTACAAGTATACCATTGAATAATTCAATAGTTATAACCGTTTTCAGTGATAATTCACTGATTGACTTTTAGAAAGTAATATGTAACATTCTTTATAAATGTGTAAACAAAAAATCGTATTGTAAATGCGCAAACGAAAATCTGTCGCATAAAAGATTATTTTAGACCAACTTAAAATTTCATACAATAGTAAAGTTAATCTAAAGAGACCCTTCGCCGCCCCCGCTGATTCCAATCAGCGGTCATATTTTCTTTACAATACGATTTTAAACATTTTTATTATTTATCTTTCTTCATACAATTTACAAAACATTCAATATTATAAAAGAGATCATTATACAATACAAAAATTATTTTATCTACGACAAAAGTAATAAATTATGTCTCCCTGTCCCTGCCTACCCGAATTCCTGCCTACCCGAATTTCTACCTACCCGAATTCATATCTACCCGTATTCCGATTCATGTTTACAGTCCTGTTACTGTCCATTTTCTTACCTACCCGGTCAAACAAACTTACAAATTAATTAAAATTTATTTATTTAAAATAAAACCGCGACGCGATTATTAGGGATAAAATTTGGGGTTTCAACTCGCGCGCGATTGAGATTTAATTCAGTTTCTTTTTAATCTCGCATACAGGCGCGAGAAAATGTGGAAAAGAATATCCCACCCGACTTTTGGCAAATAAAAAGATATATACAAGTAGATCTAAATAAATTTGTATGCACTTCACCATCGTGGTCAAGAAGGACCACTTTATCTCGTTGAATCTTTCGTTGGGCCAGATTGGACCTACCTTTCGTTGCTCCTGGCCATACAGTCTGGTCATTTTGACCAGAGATCAGGAAGGAAGAAAACTCCTTCCATAGTCGGTTATCGTCACCGACAAATATTTCGTACGGTTCGAATATACGAGTGACGATCGTATCGCAAAATGCACAATCACGAGAAGTTAATTAAAAGAAAAATATTAATTAAAAAACTTTACGGTATGTACGAATCAAATTTATTTTTACTTTCGTTATTTATTTAAACATATTGACCATCTCTTCGTAAAATGATCTTTGAATTCAAAATTCGAATAGATATAGAAAAAAATTTACTTCGCGTTAGAGTGATTTTAATCATATTTCTCGATAAATTAAAATTTATAATATGGATAAAATTAAGTAACTAATAATTAATTAAAATTTTTCCTGAAAAACCGATCGCGAAAACCGATCGCGTAAACCGATCGCGTAAACCGACCGCGAAGATGCGTGTAATTGTGCATGTCGTTCATGCGATACGCATCTTGACAATACATATA
>NW_011967148.1:309556-313926 GCF_000949405.1 Vollenhovia emeryi
CCGTTGCTTTCGGGTATCCGTGACAAAGAAAACCAGGGATTAACTCTGGTTATCCAACAAGGTCTTTAATCTTCACGGGAAAAGGAAAATTTAAACAATTCGAAGGTCAAGGTCCTCGCTGCAAGAAAGAATGAATCCCAGATCTTCCGGATTACCTCCGATAGCGATCGTTTTGGCAGGGAGTTAACGACGATCGTTTCTCAAATCATGCAATCTCGTATATTTTCAGTTTTATTGAAATAAAAATTATTCTTCCATTAGTAGTGTTAATGGGAGAATATTTATGGAGAAGAATATATATATAAACTCTTCTCTTCTTTTTTTTTATTAATTTCGCGAATCGACGTCGCGCCCTCGTGCCGAAACCGTTGCTTTCGGGTATCCGTGACAAAGAAAACCAGGGATTAACTCTGGTTCTCCAACAAGGTTTTCAATCTTAAATGGACAATGGAAAAGTTTCATAAACTAATCCAAAGTCATATTTCCCGTAAATTCTAAAAATCTCTACCACTCTTTTCCGACATGTTGAATATTTTAAATAAAACATTAAATGCCGTAATTATTTTATCATTATCACCTATCCATTTTCAGGAAACGAATCTACGAGATATATTTTACTACGATCTACTATCTATAATCTACTATCTACAATCTACAATCTACGATTTAAGAAGTGTAGATTCGTTTCCTTAATAAACAAAATTCGCACTCACCGACCCGACGCGCAGCAGCGGAGTTGTTGTCTATCTGTAACACAAATATAAAATTTATATTAAAAAACAGTGCTTAACAAAACCAATTTTGCAAAATATAATTTCAACGCGTATCTAACTTTTAATTCAGTTAAATTTACATGATTATATCGTGAAAGATTTTCCGCAAAAGATCTTTATCTTAATTTTTTAATTATTTTAAAATTATGGTGAAATGAAATGACTCAACAATAAATCGGAAAACATTAATTTTACAAAACAGGAAAAATAATATTTACCGTAAAGTTGCTCCGCCGGCGCCTGAAGCCTCTCCGAGGCCTCCTCCTCCACTCAGGTTGTCCTTCGGGACTCCTTCTGGGACTCTTCCGGCAGTCTGTAACATACAATTACAAAATTCATGTTAAAACAGTGATCTCTTTCCAATTATTATTTTTAATTGTGTTAAAATAAAATGACAGACAGGAGGAAGATAAATTTTATACGAAATGAAAAGTATTTACCTCAAAGATGCTCCGACGACGCCCGATGCCTATCCGAGACCTCCTCCTCCTCTCAGACTGTCCTCTGGCACACTCGCGAAAGATCGTTCGCGCGATTCTACACTCCCGGTTACAAAGCTCATGTGAAAGTATTGAGTTCCGTCAAGTCCGCCTCCACTTCGAGTCGACGAATAAATTGAGAAACACGGTTTCTAAGAGCAAGGGTTAAGTCCCAAGCAGAAGAAAACGAATTGATCGACAAATCGACATCGACACAAAAAAGATGCTTCACCACTTGGAAAACCATCTTTTTACAACTTTCGTCACGAGCAAAAAGCATCCTAATATAGACATATTAGACATTTTCTGTGCTCGTGACGACTGAAGGGGCGATTTTAGGCACGTTCCGAAATGTAATTAACGGTACTGAAAAATCTACAAGTAGCGTGCGTAAACTTTAGATTTTCATTCTTGTCCATCTATAGCGTACGTAACATCTACTATCAGTAGAAATTCAGAGTCGTTGGTACACTTCCACATTTATCCGGATCCGCGTGGACGAGTCACATTACGAGTGAGACGTCCATGCAACGGCCGGCATCACCGCGTGCCCGGGCACTTGGCGTAAGATGCTGCATGCACAAGCGATCTTAATGCTCGTCCCAAAAACTGCCAAATCTCGGAAGTGTGGCCATCGACAGGAACGGACATTTAAAGACTACATATCTTTCAAACGAGCTTTGAAATGTCTTTATTAATGCGAATACTATACGGCACTCCCGAACGCGATGGGTACCTTTGGTTGTCCCGTCTTTAGGGTCTGCACTCTCTAAAAATTAATCAGTGCATCATTACTGTAAATCAGTGAATATTCATTGTTTTCAGTAATAAACCACTGAGTGATTTTTAGAGAGTAACCCTTCAGGGTACTTAAGCCCCTCCACCACGACAAGGTAGTACCCGAGGAGGGGATCAACAAGAAACTGCAATTACATATGTGAATATTTAGAAAAATGAATATTGAGTGAACATAAATTCGTGTTTGCTATTTAATGCACGACGTGAGAGAGATTCATCCAATCGAAAGATTAATTCACTCTCTCGATCTTGGGACAAAATCAATTTTCTCGGAATTTATCAATAATGCCTCATAAACTAATAAGCTGAGATAAGCGATTCTCATCTCGTTAGAAGCGCTGAAATCTTAGCTTTTCAACGAGACCAAGATCATCTTCCTACGATTTTTCTGTGCGAAGATATTGACGATTATATCGACTCGCCATCTTAATCCTGATTCAGAAGAGGCAGACGACGCGTATATGCGGCGTTTCGCGCGGCGATGTTTACTACCGAACATCTGTGCCTCGTATGTTTTTATGCCGATTTTTTGGGGACGTAGTACGTTCGCGTAAAACTCACGTGGCCTTCTCAAATGAATGGTGCGCGCGCGCGCCCGATTTTTAAAACGCTATAACTCAGCGAAAAATCGACGTAGCGACCCGAACCAAAAACCAATCTTCTTTGTTTCGCATCCCGCAGATGTCTACGCTGAATATGTATGCCCTTATCATGAAACTTACACACCTGATAACTTGTAGGAAAAGGTATCCTGTGATTAATCATATTTTATCAAACTAATAATGTTCAGTTTGAACTTATCGGAAATAATCTTATCGCGATAGAATAAAGGGCTTCTGCCACAATTTTCAATTCAGATTTTTATTCAAGTTTCCAATAAACCCAATAAATTGCGTTAACATCGTAACCCAAATTACAAAAAGAGAGTTTAAATAGACTCATGATGTAACAAAATTAATTTAATATTTAAAAAAATATAAAGACAATTAATATAAATCGTGTACATTTAAAATAAAATCTTTAGCCAACTTGTATTTTTTATATTTTGACTGATTTTGTCGAAGATGTTGCATTGCGTCTACGTTTTAGCGCACAGTATGTTTTATGAATCGATAAAATTGAGATTAGCTTCAATTAAGGTCCATCAGGCGTCATTTGAATAAAAATGGCTGGCGTCAAAGGCCTTTGAATTTGAGCAAGTTCAAGAGGCATCCACCTGGCAGTGGAAGCTTCGTATACGACAGGCCCATTAAATTTTAAATGCCCGGGAGGATTAAATGCCGGAGCTCGCCCGCCACTTGATCCACTGGCAAGTATCACGGCAGAAGCCTTGGCACACAAGAAAACCTCGTTGAAAAGAAATAGTCGAGTGTCCTCTCGAAACTCGGTAGCTATCGGTCGAAGTAGCTATTATTGAGTGTAATTGCTACAATTGTTTGCAAACGCCATTGCGGTATTTACACAAATAATAATCCGTATCTGAACTAAATTAGCGAAAACTTGTGTATCGAATATATCTATACTGTGAATAATTGCTTACTATTACTTTTAATATTATTTTTAGATCGTTTAAAAGAAGAGTACTCAAAATACCAAAGCGATAACATTTTATATCTTTGAAACGATGGTAAGAACAGTTGCACACGTGACTCCAAATTTTTCTACGTACACAAGATAGTTGAAAAAATTTTGAAGGGGATTCCTTCACACGAGTGCTGATGGGTCGCAACCTTTTCATCAGTTCATGAACCGGCAAAGGCGGTGGCAAACTTGTCGGTTTTATTCCTAAAGAATATTACGTTACATATTCAGGAAGTTGCTGACTGACTGTTTCAAGTTTCTGCGAAATCACTGGTCGCTTTTTGCTTTCGAAAACACGGTGTACGGAGCGCAACACACAGTTCGCAGCGGTCGACGCAAATAAATTCTCCCCAAAAACGAAATCCAATACGGAGTCCGAAAACCCGGTGTTATCCCGGTGGCATCGATCTCTATGTGCTGTGCATCTCTCGTTTCGACGGTGACTTTCGATACTGCCGCCACCGCCCTCGCGTACGCTGGCCGGCGTTATTATTCCGCAAGCCCGGTAATAACCAAATTAACGCTATACATGAATTTCCGATGCGGCGCACGTAGTTGTGCGCGGCTTACACCGACAGGGCGACCTGCAAGCGTAAGCGCCCCGAAGTTCGGTATCGCGAGCTTGCCTCGAGCGATCCAATACTGGGTTTTGGTCCTCGCTTCTCTTCTCAACCCTCCCTCTCCCCCTCTCCCCTATTCCCCCTCTTTCCCCTCTTCATCACCACCTCTCTCTCTCTCT
>NW_011967148.1:315072-361963 GCF_000949405.1 Vollenhovia emeryi
TCTCTCTCTCTCTCTCTCTCTCTCTCTCTCTCTCTCTCTCTCTCTCTCTCTCTTGCTTTCTCCTTCTCTTCCTATGATAACATAGACGATGTAAGCGAGTTTCGGTCAACGTTCAAGGAACTCGAGGAGCACTATCCACTACTCTGCCGACATAACTACTCGTGTGTGCTATACACGTGGAAACTCATGTGTGACCAACGGATAAGTTCTTAACGACCCTTCACCCCGATACAGCCGCCTCTGTCGCGCTAGTTGCATGCGCAGTGAACTGATGCCACGCTGTGCAACAGTTCGTGGATTCTTAGCGAATGAACCTCGCATTCGGCATAAAGATTGAAACTAGTAGAGGAGGAAATGCGGTATCCCATTAGCTTAAGCAATTTTTCGAAAATCCGTGGATACCACCAACTTTTTGTACTTCCACGTATAAAGATCCTGGTTAGCTAATTAAAAATGAAATATTTGATCAAAAAAGCAATTTAGCGGTGCTTCGAATAGTCGGAGAATTTGTTAAAAATGATTAGGAAGGTGTAAATAAATATTTTTTATGTATTGCTGTTTTAATGTTAATTTCAGAAAATGTAATTAATAAATTTGATTAAAAATTATAAGTCAAATAGCAATAATTCGAATAAATTTAAGAATCGCGTGCAGGCGATATCCGAATCTGAATTCGGCAAAATTATATCGATTTTAGCTAATGATTTATTTAACTATCATTGCATCAAGTTACTTCAAATTATAGATGCATGATGATGGATGCTAAGCTTAATTCATTACTAGTCTATTTTTCTTTTGAATTAATAGAGCAATTTGTTATCAAATGGGACGGAAAAACTGCATATTCACGGTACGCTGTAATGAATAATTAGTTGCGTCTGGTTTTGATAGCTAGATAAAGTGATTTGAGGATTGAAGCCGAGAAGACGTAAAAATTGATAACCGTCTTTTGTTGAGTTTATAATGATTTGTGAAAGTTTTCTCGTTTTCTCACTTGCTGCGTTTGATGAGTTTATTAAGAACATTTTATTTATTTGGGGTTTTTCTTAGGACTTCAAATATCTAAGTTTAAGTAGACAAAGTTTAACTTGCTACATTTGTGGTGAATTTAAACATGATATTCGAAGTCGCACAGCACATGTGCTAGCCGTTCGCTCGTAACAAATTTTTCAATATTTAAAAGAAAATTATGGTATTAAAAAATAATATTACGTTACACAATTTCTACAATTTCTACTGTGCAGCGTAAAACTGTCAGAAAATATAATTCCCGTGATAACACGCGAACATAACGAGTATTAATTGGAACAACGGAAAAGAGGCAACAATTAAAAAAAATTCCCGAATTCGATAATTTGTTCATGTCAATTTTCTATAAAAACGGTTCTAGCAGACAACAGTGTTATCTCGCGGCTTATTCGATATTCCAAGCTTGTTCCCGACAGTTTTTCTAACAGAATGAACGGCTGTTCCGTTACAGAACTCAACTCGACATCGCCATCGACGAGCGAGCTCGACGACCTCGTTGACGAGGCCGAGAGCGACGAGGCAAATGCGGACAACGCGGATGACGAGGATGCGGTCGAAGACATCCTTTATATGCGCGGTGCCACCTTCACGATACATCTGGACGCCCCAGCCGAGAATTCCACCGTGAACGCGACGAAGATAAACGAGGCGAACGGCGCGGATCGGATCGAGCTGCGCGCCACGTCTCAGGTAACATTATTCGCCATATTTCCCGGGTTAGCTTGTCGTATTGTCCCGTAAGTGTTTGCATGTTGTTCTACGACCATTTGTTATGTAGAATTCCAGAACGGTATTCGGTGAAAAAAATCCAAGGTCTTTGATCTATTATAAAATATAAGACGATGTCAGGGCGGCTACTTATTAAGTACTTACTAAGTAAGGTACGATATGTTAACGTAAACGTGGTAATAGAGGATTATTAAGTTTCAGTAATTCTATTAGCCTTGTGTACAATATATATTTTTTAATTATTACACGCCGACTCATTACATTATCAACTCTCTAAAAGTCAATCAGTGAATTATCACTTGTGTAGTGAGCATTCGCTGATTCGCTGAATTATTCAGTGCTTGTAACTGTTTTCAGTGATAATGCACTGATTAACTTTTAGAGAGAAACTGTCTTGAAACAAAAGAAGAGATAAAATAAAATTTAAACGCGACTACTACGGAAATAGCAATTTTCAATGGCAGTGCATTGATTGACTTTTAGAGAGAATCTGTCTTGACACGAAAGAAGAGATAAAATAAAATTGAAACGCAACTGCTGGTGGTAGCAAATATACTCTTCATATATGCTATATGCGTTTTACGATTTGACTAATTGACACGTAAATATCGAATTCGAACTTACGTCCTATCGATTTAGAGCAAATATTCAATATGTAGGAATAATCAATATCGCAATAGTTCACACTAACGGCAAAGATTTAATTGATTGATGTATATCCACGTGCCGTCACCGTTCGAGCTAAATGGAGAGAATCGATCGGGCATTGTCTTTGGGTTAAGCACTCCAGAATAGAACATTCCGTAAAGGGACATAAATGGGTATGCGTGTCTATGTGCGAGGTATAGAAATAGCGTTTACGTGAAATCGAGCGCAAATCGGAATGTTCTGAACTGAGGAATCTTCCTTTGAGTTAGAATTAATATTCCCGATACACCTAAAGGACATAAAGTTTTCTCTGACGAGATTAAGGACTCCATCCGACCGATTGTTGATGCTCAAAGGATCCGACATAAAACTTTGTACCTTTCGCGTTGTGCAATGATATTTCACTTTTTAAGTATTGAAAAGTTTCTATTACCAGCCGAATTAAATTAGAGGCGAAATGGAGACGCGTATCAATATAAGATAATATTATAATTTAACCAAAATGTAAAATGTACATCAACCGATAGAAATTAACCGGAATTATTGCAAATGAATATTAACATTGTGAATGATTACATGGGACATCATTAAAATTTAATAAAATTGAATTAACACGGAAATTTTGATGACATTAAATTAACACGCTGTTTGATAAAACCGATATAATGTGAATCCGGCCTTTCCTCGGTTGGTTTTCCTTTCCGAATGGGTAAACAAATTTAATATTTCGCAAGCCTCGGCATTAAGCACGAGATTCGCAGCTTCTAGGCCAATCTTTATTCAAAAGCCTTCTCAAATAAAAAACATGAGTCGTGCAACAGGTACTTCACATCCGCTGCAGCTTTCTTAACATGCAGCAGGCTGCCCCATTATTTCTGAAAATTTCTTGGCCCCGAATCGACAACAGCGAGCAGCGGGATCAATAAGTGATGAGGCCGATGTCAGAAAGCGGGTTAACCCATAAATAATATTCTCTTCTCTTTGGGGTTGCTTACTAAACTCATGTACTTTCCTCACTTTGTTATGCTCGAAACTATGCGAAAAACACCCTTTCGCAGAACTTTCTTTAACTTACTTTTTATTTAAATACATCAATCTTCTTTAAAATTATTCTTATTTAAAGTATAAGTTGACGTGGCCCCTGCTTCACAAATTATGCTGTTTTTCTTTTCAGTTTTTGCAGTTTTCTAATTTAATAACATTTTTTAACACATCATCTAGTCTTTAATCATTTTTCTTCTCTTTAAGATAGATCTTTGCCTTTACTTCCCTTCAACTTTTAATTAAATTATCCCTCATAAATTCGCAGGTGTATATGTGTGTGTGTGTGTGTGTAATGTATATTATAGATGAATATGAGTATCCGCAGTGTATTGAGCTCGGG
The DNA here is from genome assembly GCF_000949405.1 of Vollenhovia emeryi. Classification (NCBI taxonomy): domain Eukaryota; kingdom Metazoa; phylum Arthropoda; class Insecta; order Hymenoptera; family Formicidae; genus Vollenhovia; species Vollenhovia emeryi. Next base: position 318,863 of record NW_011967148.1, read on the forward strand.
TTCGTGGGTTTGCTAAGCCCAAATGACTGCGCGGATCAGTCATCCCTATGGGAAAATTACGGCTTGTTGATGCGGATAGGTTAATTATGATAAATGTGGTACTTGACACTGTACTAAATGTGTATTGTGAATATTTTTGAATGATATAGTTGAGAAGCGTAATTTAATGATGTGTGTTTAAACAGAGCAGTAAAAAATAAATAGTTAAAAATTCACAAACATTTTGACCAATTCTAAACGCATCTAACGTATGAAACGGGCATGTGGAAAATTGATTCCCTCTCTTTTATAGTTTCTCTTCAATGTTAAATCCTAATTTTTATACTGCGGACTGATAGCAATCCAATATGAAACCGGTGATGACATTTCTTGTGGATATTCAGGGCCCAAATCTGGAGCAAAAACTGCCATCCACAATGGAGAGTATCGTGAGCACTGAGCCAGCGTGTTCCCTGGACTGCGGACCGGCTGGAAATTGTTATATCGAGCAATCTCGCGGAGATGAAGTCGATGTGGTGATCGAAGACGACGACGGAGCCGTGGATCTCGAGGGCAATACCGTGAACTTCAGACGAAAGCAAGGAACGTTCAGACAAAGATGCCAGTGTCCTCTCGGAAGAGGCGGCGATCGTTGTCAGCTCGGTGAGTGATATTCTTTGCCTTATCTCTCAATTTTCTTTTTTATCTATTCCATGAATAATATATACAAGGATTTTCGCCTTAGCTAAATACTAAATTTGCCTTCGCAATGCTCTGACGTGTAGAAAAGAAAGTTGTCGACGCTGATTTTGTTTTATACAATTTTTTTGCTTCGAAACTCCCTTAAAATCGATATTTCCACGAAAGAGCGGAAAGTAACGCTATCAAATGTCGCGCGCAATCTTTTATCCATTGTCCTTGGACGGCGATAAAAAGAAGTACATTCGGAAACGCGAAATTAAGTTCGATAAACAATCGAGAGACGTCGATGAGCGATTCTCCTCGCGAAAGTAAACTCGAGTTCGAGAGGCGGTGAGGGTCGAAGAATTGAAAACTTACTCATCATCGGTCGCCTCCTCGCTTTGTTCCGCTCCGTACAAAACTTAAGGCATCCAAGTCGAAAGAGTACTGTTTTCGCCTCGAGGTCCCGGGAGTTCCGTGCGTTCGAGGCGATCAGATCTGTTTGCACCTGGTTGCTTTACGGAAACTCCCAGGAAACTCGATGTGCGGGACGCTCTCGGTAATCTCAAACTTTTAACCCTTTGAGATGCCCGCTGCGGTGCCAGCGCGCGCGCGCGCGCACGACTGTCCGGCGAATAACGTTAAACGCTCTCGAGGATCTTTGGAGACCCGTCGCCACGTCACGGAAATGTAAATTGCCGATGGCGTACACACGAGTAGAAGTTCACCTCATCATACCATCGGCCATCTTGAATCATGGCAGCAAGAGGATGATGGAGATTACGCGAACGTTCCTGCCAATTTAAGTTCATAAATGATTTTCTGTTAACGAACCTCGTTCATTACCGTTGAAATGTGATACAAACTCAGCTATTATCGGTTTAACATTGTATCATACTGGAACGAAGAATAAATGCAGCTACCAAAGTAGTTCACGGCAAGAGAAATACTGCAGTCGAATCGAAACAAAGTTGCTGACTCAAAAATCTGTCTCGAGTTTTCGCGAGCACAAGATGCAGGAATTGTTCACGTTTCTCCCTTGCCTTCCGTTATCGCAATTCGACGTAGCTATTATAAACATATTATAAGCCTTTGAGAGAACGCTTTAGGTAACGATAGTCCTCGAATCAATACTAGCGGCTTCCAATACTTTGCGATCTCCAAACGGACCAAATACAGATGTTTATTTAAAAAAAGGTCGATATCTATTTCAGCATTATATCAATACCGAACCAATAACCGGACTTACCGGATTCGCCAATATTGACATTTTATGGATAACAAAGCTTAAACGAGGCAATACGTAGTTTCAAGATCTGGGATATCAATTTTCGAAGTTCCGTGCGTTTAACCGCCATGCGAGATGATAAAGATTATCTTCGTAACCGAATAACGAATGAAACATATCTTCTTTGTCTTATCGACTACACGTATCGGTTTACGCTTCAACCTCCGGCTATGAAACGTTCGAAATGTACGGATTAAGGTACTCGATATTCGGTTTAATCTTGCAGAGTGGTTTATATTGCATCATGGGATTGCATGGGATTAAGCGGCAGAAAAATTGCGAGAAGAGATCGATGGTCCGTAGTTTGAAGTATGTTTTACGCCTCAATATTTGAGTGTTTTATCGCGCAGTTTCCGTATATGACGCGGATCGATGCAAGAATTATGATATGGCAAACATTCATCTAGTTCCCACGACAAGCCGCGTATATGCGCAATCGTTTACCTGAAACGATTAAACTGAAACCATATCTCACGGCAACCTGATTTTTAATTAACCACCACATTAAGTTTGTCAAGATTGATTTTTTTTCAGGCCACGGCCGCCGCGATAATTAAAAAGAGAAGACGTGACGCAAAATATATATTTGAATTTTTCGCGGGTTTTACGGTGAAATTATTTTGAAATGTGTTATGCATACAAAATATAGTTATTATACGACGCATTATTAAAAGAAATAAGCTACAAGGCAGATAAATGTATGCATGGGCAATACATTATATATACGCTTTTATTTACCGAAGTAGATGTATCAAAATGCATCAAAAGTGAGTGAAGATATCGTCATTGTTTGCCTATATTTGAAATTGATCGTTACACGACTGAAGTTACATTAGAGAAAATTCTGTGAAAGCATACGAGTATGTGCGCGAACGGTAAAGAGTATGATTTGTATATTGTAATCCTGTACACGCTGTGTGGCTGCGTTATTGATGCTAGTCCCGAGAATGATGGTGCTTACGAGTACACAACAGAAAGCAAACGCTTTGTAGTAAAAGCAAAAGATTATTCATACGAAATGTCGGATATCCTTTCGCTTTATACGTTCGCTTCGTGCTTTCGCTTCTACCTTTGCTAAGAGCGTTTGTTCCGCTTTTATTTACACGAGTCAATAACGCTCCTGTGTAGCACAAGCGGAGTTACAAATTCAACCAGCATAGTGGAAATGAAATAATACGATAAAAATTATAATGGTTAAATTAATAATTAACGGGTTGTCTTGAATTTTTTAAACGGAAACCTCCATTTCTTATTATATCATCCTTTTCTATTAATTAATTGGAATTTTTATCTGAAACTTTTTTTATTTGTCTAATAATTTTTGAGATATTTAAAGAAAAGTTGGCAACTTTTTCAATATTCATCATACGATATCGCGATAATTATTTCTCGTGAGGAAAAATGATACAGGATTTTTTTACTTGATTTGGTGTCAAGAATATGCTGTTGTAATAGTACTTCAGTTTTTATAAACATTTGTGTATACATGAAAACTTCAAGGAGGTGTGCACAAGTGTTTACCAAAGTTGGAGTACTATTGCAACAGCATATTCTTGACACCAAATCAAGTTAAAAAGTTCTGTACCATTTTTCCTCACGATAAACAGTTATCGAGATATCGTATGATGATTATTGAAAAAGTTGCCAAGTTTTCTTTGAATATCTAAAAAATATTATTATATATTAGACAAATATACAAATGTTTCAGACAAATGTTGTTCCAATTAATTAATAGAAAAAGATGATATAATAACAAATGCAGGTTCTCATTTAAAAAATTCAGGATTACCATCATGTATAAACCTTCAAACGACTATACATATATGTCCTCCTTGGAGCCATATAACTTTTATCTCAAACGTTTGTTTCTATAATGCATAATTTTTTAAAAATTTACGGGTTTCCATACTTTATCCTCACCTTGTATATTTATAACAACTGTTATTTACAATAACTGATGCTAAACATTTCAAACTGCAGTCTACTGGCTAAATAAGTAAAATTGTTTTAATGAGAAGATAATTTGAGGGAATCTTTATAGAACAATTAGATGCGTATTATATGTACATGTATTTAATATGTGTACTGTTGTTTTTCTCTCGTTAACCGTTACGTACTAGGTAATTGTACGTTAGTTTTTCACAGGCGCGAAACTGATGCAACAAATCAAACGTCCACGACAGGCCTTTTGATTGCGAGCGATACTTTACAGCGTGCTCCGAATGCATCGCGTTACAAGAGGCTTGTTTTATATTGACCTAGTACAGGATTATTCGCCACCTTGTTATTCGGCGTGGCCAAATTAAGCCTCGCTGAGCGGCTTGGGGGTAAAACCACGAGGTGGGCGTTGCCTGCCAGTTAATTCCGCTTGCGAAGGTTTAAAGCAAACGCGACCTGCAAACCGAGTCGTCCTCGTTGATTCTCTGAGCAAGATCTAACGAGCTTAATTTATTTTATCAACGACGCCCACTGCACACCGCGCTCTCGGTTCCCGTTTATACATATAAATATTTATTCTTCCGAATGCGAATACGTCCGTTCTCGACAAGAAATCCAAGCTGCGAATATTTGCGCATTAAAAATATTGACCCACTGCCTGGGTCAGAAAGAAGGCGAGACGGTACAGTGCAGATAGGATGTAATTAGCATAACAAATACAAATAAATTTCAGATTGTTTGTTACGTACCTATAACATGCTTTTATATTAAGTTAGTGAATTAGAGCGAATAATTGGACTTTACATTAACTGTTATAGTGTCCAACTGAATTTCAATATTCACTTATAGTCATTCACGTAAAAAATATTCTATGAAGGTATATGTTCACAAGATACGTACTCTCGATATTCTAAATTGCCATAAATAGAGAAAAATGTAGCACAATTAAATTACACGTCTTTCTCTTAGCTTCGGACCAGGAGAAAACCACAGGTAAATTAAATGTCAAGCATAAGTAATAATAATAACGTCTGTAAATATATACATATATACTGCAACAAGTTACGTCAGGAATATTCGTTCGTTCGTTCGTTCGTAATAAATCACGCATTGCGGAATTAAGATCGGCGAAACAATGGTCCGGCAGAACGAATGTTTAATAGTGATAAATTTCACACGTTACTCAAAAATTAATGCCGGAGCGAGACGTAAAATGTATAAGGATAAACTGCAATTTCTTCTACTATTTAAACGCGAAAATGGTATCTCCGACGGCTTAGCGCGGAAACAAAAATTTACTAGCAGCTGCCGTCGAGACGTAACTTCAGGCTGCTACATTTTAATAGTGATACATTATCCGGACTTTTAATATTACAAAGTGCAGCTCGGTAATTCCGCATCATCCGTCCGCCATCGCGAGGTGTGAGAGACGGCGGCTTTGCTCTGATTTATGTCACGGTTGAAGCTGCGCACGCGGCGCGATGAGCGGAAGAATTATTTTTTCGCAGCTGCCGCCCTTCTCTCTTCCTCGTTACTGCCGGACATAAATCAAGGGAACTTCCGTGCCATTCCGGCCAAAACCGGAATCCACCTCCCGGACAATAGCGGACAGACCATCCTTTTTTTTTTATAATATTTAGAGTGGCGATGGAGTATGCCGAGAGAATGCAATTGCGTTAATTATTTCACGCCGTGTCACGCGGGGAAAGAGAATCTCGCTACCGCAGCGAAACTACATTGTGGCTGTGCCAGCAGGTTCTCCTGATATCGTCTCTACTCTCGTGCAAAAATGAAAGGATCTGCACTGGATAACTATACAACTATACAACCCTTAATTGGCGCATGTGCATAAAGCAGGAATTACAGTAATCCGAGAGTTGTCAGAAGATCGCGCACTTGTTAGTTATCACGATATTATCTTCCTGCTGGAGCACTCTCAGGAATATATAGGACTATCGAGGAAAGTACCCGAGCCAAAGAACTGGCAATCATCGCCTCTTTCAGAAGCAATCGTCGGACAATTGCCGGCCATTCCGCACTACGCGGCGCTATTATACCACGGTCACGATGATCTTCGGCCGCTGGAGAACCTGGCCGGCCGGCCGGACCGGGCCGGGCAAAATCCGGCGAGATTGGCGCACCGCCAAAATGGCGTTCCACGCTAGATTAAGCAGATTAACCGCGCACGTCTCCAGTGGGCATTGTAACGCCGGACAGAGAGCCCGGCCCAAATGTCGTTAAATTCTTGCTGTTTGCGGATAAATCGCGCCTTCCTAATTGCGCGATCTCTATTCCATTAAGCCGGAGGGAAAACACGGACGTCGAACATCAGATAGGATAATTGTAGTGTCAGTCTGTCAGGATAGGACAATTGAGATGCAGAATCTATCCGATCTTCTACCGCTAAAGCTGTATCTGGTCGAAAACATTTACCGCGATTTTATCATTTCTTTTTCTGTATTATTTTTCTGGACTATATAAAATTGCTTTACACCGCTGGTTTTCCAAATCATGCGCGCAACAATAAAAAAAGGACAGATCTAACAAGTCGCGACATAAATTGCTACAATTTTTCAACATCACGCGAACCATGATAGGCGATGTATTATTTACACAACAAAAATTGTTACAGATTTGTTCTTTTTTTTTTTAATATGACGCAGGTGTGCCGAACTGTTTGAAACTTCATTTATTCACCATTTGGTCTGTCAGTAAGCTACATAAAAAATTTGCAAGGCTTTCAGGTAAAAAATCTATAAAAAGTTGCGTCTGGCGCTGTCTCGTCGAAAGTGAATGTTAGACGAGCAGCCTGTTGCATTTTTAATACAACGTAATGTGTTTCGAGGCGTTAAATTCTCTTTTCCTCTTCCCTAAAAGGAACGGAACCTCCGTTCTGAAGCGTTTGATTGAGTAGCCTGTTGCAATCTGGTCGAGAACAATTGAATAATCGAGTAACGCGATTAGATCGAAATTTCAACGATTTCAGTGAGTCTCTAAGTCTGTTCCCGCTACGAACTCATTTGAAAAATAGTGAATATGATTAATGTACCTTCTTATCAAATAACTGTGCGAGTGATAAGTGAGCAAACTTAAATGCGTATTTTTTTTCCTCTGTATAAACTAAATAATTACATTTATGTCTACCTTGTACGAGTTCATACTTTTAAGCACACATATTAATTAATTTCCCTTCAGACTAGAATTCTCTCTTTCTCTCCCTCTGTTTTTCACACATTTTCATATATTAAATTTGAGCACATTAAATACGCTGGAATTGAATATTTCTTGTCGCTTTAGAAAAATACTTTAGAATAGGGGAAATCTAATTGCATTACATCACGCTTTCAGTATCGGCCGGCTATTCTGTGTATCCAGGTATCCGACTACATGCTCGTTAATCGAATTCATGAATAATTTTCAGCTAGTCAAAGTCACAAACTACAACGTAATCAGTTTCGATAAAATGACGTATTATTGATTCAAAATAATAAAGGGGGGAAAAAGTGTAGAATAATAAAGATTAAATAATGGACTGGCGAATACAATGGAATTGAAGTAAAGTCGATTTAATTGATTGACACATTCTCGATTTAGACTTTATTTATTGACATTGTCGCTCTTCAAAACTGTAGAATAATAAAGACTAAATAATGCACAAGTGAATAAAACAGAATTGAAATAAAGTCAATTTAACTGACTGACACACTTTCGATTTAGACTTCATTTGTCGATGCAGTCGCTCTTCGCGATGGTCGATGTTATATTTTCGATATCGACATATTTATCAATGCCAGCGATCTTACGCGAGCAACCAAGATATTTTATCAAAACACTAGAAATAATGAGCGATTATTTTTCAAATTAACACGATATAAAGTGACTAAAATATATTTCTCTACACGCGTACGCCGCAATTAAAACACGTTTGTTTGATTTCCACTATTCGGGATTAACTTGAACTTGTATCGAGATGTTTGCCGAATTTCACGTAAAGCAGCTCATTTAAATGTAAAACGTGACGACGTGATAGCATTAGCGCACAACCGCGAGCCCGTCGCATTCGGGCGTACACATTTAAGCATACATACGTAACGATCGCGCGAACGTAGAGCTGCGACACGTTTCGCTATCGTGCACAGCTACCGAAGTGCATCTACCTACTCCAAGACGCGCACAGTGGCAAGATATAATTCGGTTACCGCATTATCGGCTCATAAAGCGCCCATTATCGTCGCTCGCGCAGCACGATTTCCCCAGCTGAAAGGCTTCATTGATAATTTGATATATTTTGAACGCGCGGGCCGTCTGTCGCATCTCGGAATCGATGGAAATCTCGCGCGGTGTTCCGATCATCCGCGCCGATGGATGAATTATGAAACGCGATCAGAATTCGCGTCCGATAATCCATTTCGTTAACGAGGTGGCGCGATACGCGCGTTCTTATCGGGTTGTAAAATTCAAGCGGATATCTCCCCGCAAGGATCTCGAATTAAGCTGGAATTTTTATCACAGAAAAATATCGGGTTTTTTGCATTTTTTCCAACTGGGTGCTCTCTCGTTACAATGAATTTAGCATATCTATCCGGTTTACAAATTTTACACAGGTGCAGTATAAGATATTCTATGACAAATTATTACGCGATGTAATATTTTATATGGAGTATAGGGGGACGCGGAAAAAAAACGAAAATAACGTGATTCTCTCTCCGCTAGACATTCTAAATGTTACAAAGAAACCGCTGAGATATATTTTCATGAAAACAACAGATTTCTCGTTTCTTTACGGGAGGAATAAATGGATAGCTGTATCTTTTCACGTGAACTAGAAGGTGTCATGAATTATCGTAACATTCCAACGCTTTCCGTCAAGTTCTACAATTTTTATCCCGCCCATTTTCTTTCCCTCGCACATCTTCCAAGAGTTACTGTTCTTAAGACACTTCGTGCGCCGTACCCACGAGATTACGAAGTGCGAATACTTTAAGCTGAATCTAGAATGTGCCAAGAAATAAATAACCCAAGCAGGTCACGACGTGAGTAGAAATGATTGTATTTTAAACAGCAAAATTTAAGAATAACTTTGCGTTAGCTATTAAAGAAACGTACAACGTCTCACGATCCCGAGATTTTCGTTAATACATTCGCTAATACATAAGCGTTGAGAAATATGCCAAGAGAATTTTATACCATTACGCGTATTATATAGATATGTGTTAAATATATGCAGGTATTTCTTTTAATAATTATACACACCTGTAAAGTATTGTATAATTAAATTTTGTAATCTTTTGTGTAATTTTATAATATAATGTAATGTGTGCATACAATCCCCCCCCCCTCTCTCTCTCTCTCTCTCTCTACGATCCTGATTTTACAGTTAATAACGTAACAATAAATTTATGAATATAAGTTAACACAAAATAAGTTTCATTATGATGATTCGGCATAATGTTTGACATAATTTTTCCGCGGTCCACTTGACGTATATTGTATTCGTATGTACTACTGACAATGTGGTATATAATTGTTTTGAGGACGACCGCCGAATAGCAGCGATTTCAGGAACAAAGGGACGCCCAGTGGTCTGAGATAGGTCGTTGATCTCGCTGGTCTCTCGCTTGTTTTCTAGCATCTCGAAAACGTCTCCATTAAGTCCTTTCTTCCGAGGTGCGAGACGAAAAATTGCGAGACGAAAGAAAGGACGTAACAATTCTCTCCGCTGTGAGATTCACGCGCGGTAGACGACTAAATTTTGTTTTGGATTTTGCTGGAAATTATTTCCTTGCTTAAGTTCTTTTTTCCTATGTTTATAGCGTGAAAATAACAATAGTTTATCTTAAAATGTAATAAAACGAGGGAGAGCTGTTTATTTTTCTCCGTGAAATTATGTTCTTAAGTGTTAAGCTGCAGTTACAGCCAAACATCTTGAATTATGATGTTAAAAGCGATAAAAATAGAAGGAAGTACATACACAGAAATAATTTTCAGGGAAATTCATTTTTATGACAATGAATTTTTTTCAATAAAAAGTGGACTGATAAGACATTTTCAAAATTCTGCTATCAATTTTCAATTTGTAGAAAAGGCTGATCGGATAAATGTCACAGGTTTGTTTTTGTTAACGCAGAAAACGATCTAAATGAAATGTTTAAAATTATTTTACATTTCAACGTGATGCATCCGCATGATAAATGGATTGATAGCAGAACTTGTACACATTTCAGACGTCCGCCTTATCTGACTAGAGAGGATACGTTGATGGAAAGTCGTTTATGCGGACTGAAAATAGTTTGTGTGCATCAGCTCGCGATTTCTTCGCATGTGACATCGTAAGCCAAGATGACTGGCAAGAAGTAATGGCCGATTCATAAATTTTTTATTAACATATAAAATTTCTCTAGTAAAATTATTATTACATATACAATGTACGTATATGTTGTATACACGTACAGCTACTAGTTTTTGGCATTTTTCCCCAGTTTTTCCTGTCCTCTTCATAATTGGACTCGGGGAAAATAAGAATTGTTCATCACAACACGTCGTCTCTCTCGCCAGACCCGCGCAATAATAAACTACTGGCTCTTTATTCCTCCCGCTTTATGATATATCATAAAAGTCTAGCGAATCTCCGAGTTGCAGTCGGAGAATATACGCTAATAAAGCATGCGGAAACAGCAAGTGAGAAAGAAGTAGATATGGGACGCGACATGGAGGAAGGTGAATCGTTAAAGACGACTGTTTTTTTTTCTTTGCATGACACATTGTTGCTTGCATTGTCAGAAGTTCTTCATAAAGCAGCTTTCTCGCGATAACGACGACGAATATCCCAAGGACGAGAAAATAAGGCACGAGTAAAGCGAACAATCTCGAAGCTTTCCGTCCTCGTATACTGTTTTCTTTCTTTAAGGACATCTACCGTGAAAGTCTCCCAAAATATAACTAACGTCAGTTTTTGGGAGTATACACGATGATAATTAAATTACATAAAATTACATATCTCTATGACATATATGTATTTTTTTTTCAAGCAAATTTCAATTAAATTCGTAAACTTTCACCAATATACGCGTGACATATTTTTCACTTGTTTCCACGTGCTCTAATTGAAAATTACGGAACATATATTGATTAAAGGTAAAAACCTAAGCGGATTAATTATTCTCAATCCTAATATCCTCGTGTATTAATTAATGGAAAAACGAGACGACCGCGTTCGTTAATTAATGAATCGATTGCGCCACAACATAATTATTATCTGCGAAATTAATTGCTGTTAAACAAATGGAACACGAAGTATAATTTAATTAATAAGATTAATAATTAAAATTTACAAACAACGTGCCAACATGTATATACATTCAATTTTACACCGAGGAAGATACGCTTTTCCAGAAATCGATTCCTTCGCGACTCGTAAGATTACTTCTATTACATTATTACTACATGATTGTTACATGACTATTACACGAGTTAGAATAAAGTTAGAATAACATTTTCAGAGCATCCAAAAATTCCCGTTTCAAACCGCAATATTCAGTTTTACGAAAATCTATTTTTCAAACGTTTATACAATAATTTTTTTATATGTCACTTCGGATATTTTCTGTCGTAAAATAATTTATATTTCCTACAGTGTGTGCAGCGTTGCAATATCATTTGCAAATGCACTCTGCCCGCAATTAATTCAAACAAATAAAGTTAAATAGGACCATTATGATATAATTATTATGAAACGAAACAAGCGAGAGCGCCTTTAGGTCCGAGCAAGATGACGGTAGCCCAATAATTGTAATCTAAAAACGTGGGGAGTTAATCAAGTTTATATACCGAGTTTATACAATGGATACAGATTTAATTTCTCCGGCGATATGATTCTTCGCCAGATTGCTTTCACCTTAGCCGAGGTGATGACAAACGCCCGTGACAATTTTTACATCCGGTTGCGTCGAGAAATGGCACGAACGTCGTTTGTTGAGAGAGTAAACATTCCGCGAATATCGTTCCGTATCGAGTCTCCAAGTGATAGCGATAGACGTGAGGCGCGAAGTACCCTGCGTCTTCCGCAGTGATGCGAGCCCGCATATACCGTACGACCACGTACATACATAGATACACGTGCGGCCGCGGTATGCATGCGCGCTGCCGTGTGTGCGTGTGCACGTGTACACGTCGTACATGCGCCTAGATAGGGAGGAGTGGGCACATGCATTCAGGGCCGCAGCTCAGTATGCCGCGAGCAAACATTTACGCGGTTGCGATAAATCAATTTGGTTGTCTTTGATAAAATAATTTGTACATCTGGACCGCGTGTGTTATTGTGCACGGAGAATCGTCGTGCATTAATTCGCGAGCCAATATTTAAGCTTGGCTTTACGTGCGCAAGAAAGCGTGAATTCGCGTCACGAAGCTATAACGATACCGCGTGCGAAGGGTACAATTAAATTTACATACGAGAGGAAAAGACATCGTTACAGATGCTAATTTTACTTTCAATCTATCTACTTTCAGGTTCTCGAAAACGTACTCAATGACGAGAATACAATATTATTTGATTTTATAATTTCACGAGGAAAATATGTTTTCACTTCCAAATGAGGGAATTTAATTTTACTATTTCATTAGTAAACGATTTAATATAATTCTGTAGTCAAATTTTCATAAACAAGCATCTTCCTTTTTATCTACGTACAGTTGTCTCTATAAACATTTATTTATTTATTTTACATATTTTTAATACTCTGTATATTTTTTAACTATTTACACATATGTGCGTATTAATAATATTAAGGAATTTTCACTCTCGGTGATGAAATATGCAATTTCCAGTTCATTATAAGCTAGTTGCACTCACAGAAAAAATTTCCGGATCCAATGCTATTACACTTCAATGTATTATAAAGTAGGATCGATATCGCGCCAATCATATTTATTATAGAGAAAAGAATATTTCAATCTCAAATGAAAAATTCCAAAATCTAGAATAAAATGATAATATGTATCGGTTTTTTGTCGAATATTGTGATGCCTACTTCATACGTTGTAAGATGGAAGGAAAATTTATTCTAAACAAGCAAGAATATATAAACTTACATTTATATAAGTTACTCTTGTCTCAATATAGTAAAGGCGAGTTTCACAAACGTCAGTTAACTGCTAACCTCAGGTTAATTGATTCTCGGTCTATTCTTAGATAATAAGACAGAAAAAGATAGGGAGTTGACTGAACTCTGGTTAACAGTTAACCGACGTTTGTGAAACTGGCTCCGACTCAATCTTTTTTAATTCGATAGAGGAGAATAAGAATTATTGATTTTATTTTGATATTGTCTTATTTTTATACCAAACGAGGTTGCGAGAAATATAAATGCGTCGAGAATATTTTTTGTCTCGGTAACAGAAATCCTTTCTGAGTATGTGTGAACGTCTCTATTCTCTGTTACCTTTTATCTACGTGTTTCCTTGATTTTTTTATACAACAATGAGAAAATATTTGCGATTGTATATTAAATATAAAATTGCACAACAGAAAGTCCGCGCGATAAAAGCAGTAGAATATATTCTAATTCGATCTGCAACATAAATTGTGCTGAAAGCGGCCCTGCATAGGTATACACTGCTTGCGATAGGAGTGGGTTTCAATGTTCTTCTGACCGTTGTAGCAAGCCCCGTATTGTTTTCTCTTGAGTAGGGCTTCGGCTCGCGGCCATTGTTAGGTCCCCATCGTCGCATAGAACACTTGATCTTTCGCTTTGTCTTTTCTTCTAGCGCACCGGACAGACTGAAAAGCCGACCCTGATATACGAGCTTCTTATTACGCAATTCTGTCGTTAGTTCGGCGGCCCTATCGCGTTTTATCAAAATTCTATAGACCGCTATCAGGTCCGCGAAAGATTCTCGAAGCAACATTGTCGACTTTACGTGGCGATATAAAAGACATAAAGTACAGGGGACGTTTTCTGCCGTAATACGTTTCTGGTATTACTTCTCTTGCTCTCGCCAGGACGTTATTTCGGACTTATTTATCGCACATGTCACGTCCCTTCCGGCCCGTATCTCTATTTGTTAAAAAAAAGCAAAAGAAAAAGGAAAGGTCTGAGATTTTCATGAGCCGTCCCGATAAATTCCTATCGCGACGAGAAATCCGTTTCATTCCTTTCAGTCTTTGCAAAATCCTTTCTTTAGCGACGCAATGGCTTTCCCGCGATAACCAATTCAAATATCACGAATCCCGAATTTATCAATCACAAGTGTCGAATTTGGCATGCGAAACACGAGCGGGGAGCCCGAAGCGGAAGAATCGTGCCTCACCGTTGGCCGATTCTTAGTTTTCGCCTCTCGGCCGCGATCTTTTTCGTTTCACGCTCACGGGAAAGCTCTCGATCTTAACGACTCCGTAAATTTTCGGCGTGTGTACGGCGCTCGGGAGCTCCGTGCGTTGCTCGTACAAAGGCGCCATTCCAAAGCTGGATGGAATTACGTGCATAGAATTACGAAGGCGGAAAAGGGGACCGGCGCGTAGCGACGCGACGCGTCGCGGTGTTTCGATCGAAGGGCCACGGATGCCGTGACTGAAGGGAATCCTCCGCTAGCTCGCGTGTTTCCCAGGAATGTCTGACTCGCTAGCTTATTATCATTTATATCAAACTTCGCGATAGAACACGCAAGCCGTTCGCTGAAGTTCTTATCGGCGTCTCGGACTTTTTCTGCAGACAATCGCAAAAAAAAACCCTTCCGCTTATATACTCCCTTACATTAACGAACGAACGTTATTTAGTGTGCATAATCGTTCTGAATGATTGAACGTGCTGTTAATATTATAATCCAACACTGCACTATATTTCACGTAATTACTCGAAATCCCGATAAGAGTATTAATTTGCATTTAGAGGTAAATAAGAACCCTAGATAAAATCAAACAACCAACGCGAAAATGCCACGTAGGTCCAGGCAGGATGAAGATAGCCCAATAATTCAAATCTTATTATGTGAATAAGTAATCAAACGGGCTCGTGTTTTTACAAAATTATATAGGAAAAGGCCAATAGTAGAACGAGAGCTACTAAAAGGTCGCAAAAATTAAATAGACTAATCCATTACATGACAGGTTGAAACACAATAGTTTTACAACAGATTAAAAATATATAGAACAAACGTTTCGACTTTACTTAATCTTTATCAGCGTATTTCAATCAGCTAAAAAATTATATACATATATATATATATATATGTATATTACACTTAATAATTTACTTTAAAATGGAAACAGTCAATCAATGCGTGTGACGACAATTAGTTTTGGTTACTTGTAATGTAAGAAAGAAGCCTTTGGTCCAGTAGATGTAGTCTAGTTTTGAAAAAACGTCTAGTTTAATAAAGTGTCTTATTATGTGAATTCATATACCGTTTTTCCATCCGTCTTGTGCGCCGGTGTCTTTTCGGACGTAACACAGTTCCGTTAGATGGAATATTGTCGTCAGCAAATTCACGTATTTTTCTCTTACAAAAAAAAGTAACGAAATAATCAGTAATTGAACCATTAGAAATTACTGATGCACAGTAATTTTCTAGTAATTCTGTCGTTGCTTTTCCGTAAGGATCGCAATAAGATTTCTTATTATCGAATGCTAAACTTAGCATTTAAATACAAATTAGAAGTCGTTCATCGATTAACACGTGAATTTGCTGACGACCATATTCCAGCTAACGAATCTGTGTTATATCCGAAAAGAAACTGGCGCACAAGACGGATGGACAAACGGTATATCAATTCATATAATAGACGACAGAATTACTAGAAAATTACTGTGCATCAGTAATTTCTAATGGTTCAATTACTGATTATTTCGTTACTCTTTTTCGTAAGAGAAAAAATCATATAATAAGACTTGAATTATTGGGCTATCTACATCCTGCCTGTGCCTACATGGCATTTCTCGTTGGTTGTTTGAGTATTGATTTAATTTAAATTCTACATTAAAACTGTTTTAATTGGAGTTTTTCCACTACGGAGAATGCGTCTGGAAACTGTGTCAGCGGGTTGGAACTCAAAAGAAAAAGTACTAGTATAATGCCAATCGTCAGTGCCGCGATTTCTTCCTCTCATTTTCCTTTCCTCCGATTCCCGCAGAAACTTTCCGAAAATTGCCGATAATATCTCATCCAACTTTCGTTCACGTGTACGAATGCCGAGAGCCGAGACGAGGTCTTAAAAATTGACGCGCAGCAGCGTAGAATGACATTCTCGTTAACATGTTTAAGCCCGCTTGTCATGTTAGCGAGCCCGGCAAGCGCGGCGTAATCTTGAAACGTTAAAACACGTGTGTTGCGCCCTATTAAAGGTATTTGGGGGTAACATCCGTTCGCGTGTAACCCAGCCAGCCAGCCAGCCAGCCGGTGTTCCCAGCTTCCCGGAGACGTTTTCCCTCCTCGTGTAACGACGTAACTTCGCGGCAAGGCCCCGTGCACGTGCTTAACGAGCGTTGAACTTTCGTGCCGCTCGTTTCGGATGTTACTGCTGGGATAATTTAGCGGATAACTTGGTGAGCGTGCATGCCCGACGACGTAATTGCACCGTAACGTTTTTCGGCCGTATCTTTTCTCGTCCCCGACGGCCGGGACCATCGCCTCGCGGATATTATTAGGTCGACGATTGATTAAACGAACTGCGGATCTTCTCCTGCACTGATAGAAAAATATCTAGTATTTCAAACTAATATTGCATAGTAAAATAATTACAGTCAGGAATATCATTTTTATAGAAATTATTACTATAATATTAGTAGTAGCAACCATATAGACACAGTGATGCTAACTATTTAAAAAATTTACCATCAAATATAAGCTTTTAACTATTATTTTGTTAAAGTATCCAGGTAATGAATAGTATTAGTTATGAATAGAATTAGTTAATTATTTTTATATAGTAAATACAATCGCAATAATAGTAAATTTAATTACATTTCTATCATCCGCCTTACTAATCGCGCTTTCTTGTACTATTCTTTATGAGTGCAAAGTATATATAATAAACAGCGGGGAATAATTATTTCCAACATAACGACTATTACTATTACATACAGTTATTCGAAATTTTACTTGTGGTTGGTATTGCAATATTTATGGTACACCTTACCAAATTAAAAACTCGTTTTTGTTTATGACAATCATATCATAAGTTGCATGGACCAATATTGTGTCTATGAGAACTATAACACATTGTTAGTTCAACTATAACTTACGTTGGAAGAATTATAAAAATGTGGTTGACTCCTAACATGACTATAAATTATAATGAGATTGTGGTAACTGCAACCATTTTTTTTCTGTCAGTGTGGATTAAATAACACAATCAATTGCGAGTCTTAGCGGTTCTGTCTTCATTTCGGTTACAACATAACACAATATTGTGGCCTACATTATATTATCTTGCAATTATGACGTAACTGCATATTAAAATTTGGATATTTATAATTAATTTGTAAATGATTTATTAATAATATAAATACTAGAAATATTATTGATGTAAATTATTAATAATATAAATTATCTGTCCACAAATAATTATTTTAATTCTCGGATATAGAGGCAAACAGCAAAGTTTTTATTCTTTACTTTCCTCCAACGTGATTTTAATAAAATTTAAGACTTACAATTGGTGTGTTGATCAATCTTTTCAAAATATTTAATATCGACAACCAAGGAAAAATACAAGCCCGCGAAAAATATCAACTCCAAATTCACTCCAAACTCACGAAATATACCCGCGGAGTTAACCTACTTTAAAACCGGCCTATATACAGTACTTCCTCGGACGTATACGCTTTCGAGTAGTACAGCTCGAGCATTGCTCAGGAATAAAAGAGTATCCTTTCGTATTCTGCAACGAGCGCAGCCGCGCGCTGTTACGGTCCTCGTGACGTAGCCGTAAAGCGTATCGGACGCGAATGAATAGCTCAGCAGTTCCGGAACGAGACAAATATTGTTTGGAAAGAAAGCGAAACGCGCGTTTAGACGAGCGAGCTGCATTACAACCCGCGCGTAATGGAGTGCGTGCTTCGTTAAAAGTTACTCCCGTTCCTTCCACGGCTCGAAGCTATACTCCGTGTACTTCGTTAAGCTCATTCAATAAGAATGGCGAGCTCATTCTGTGTCCGCCTATTCTTCCCGAGGAAAATAATGAACTGCCGGCAAGTTGTAAATATTCCTCGCTCTCCCGCGACAAATTTATTTATAAACGCAACACGAATGAATGGAAATTTAAATAGCCGTGCAACAATATTTCCGTTATCGAGAAAATCGTGCGGTCTATTTAGAAACATTCAATATGTCATATTTCACGCCACTTACAAGCAAACCTACTCAAGTGGGAACACACCGATTTTTAGTAGTGTTGAATATATTATTTTTCAGCTCAAAATAAGGGATACGTATTTTTTTTATACGATCCACCCAGCAAATATTGACGAAAATATAAGAGCTAGGAAAAATTACTTTAATGAAAGTTGAATGGTTAGGTTAGGCAGAACAGATGCTTTATTTTGCACACGTAGCAAAAAACATAAAAACGTAAGACACTTATCTTATGATTTCTCCGCCGTTGCCCGGTGCCTTCTAGGCCTCCTCCTCTTCTTAGATTTCCTTGTTGCACTTACACAGCACTCACTCGCGAAAGTCATCGATCGCGCGAAATTTCGAGCACTCCCGTACGCGACGCGAAATACCGCGAAACGCACGAAATATTATTAACAAATATCGCGTGACTTTCTATCATACAAATTACTCAAACTAACAACTTGCATTACCGATTCGGAAGAATAGGATAATGGATAAATCACTTTTAAATTGGCGATATAAAAAGCAACGCGAGCATTGGAAGCATAATCTGCGGTAAAGAAGTAGTTATTAGTCCACAACGAAATGATATTTTACAATCTTTGTCATTCAATCTAATCCTCGAAATAAATTATGCGAACAAAATTTCCAGCGATAAATAGTTGTTATTAATTGCAACAGTTAATCGAGATAATTTTCGATTACATTTACATAATGTAACGACGTGCAATAAGCGACTTTCTTTACTTCCTGCCCGTTCGAGTTGCGAAGAACGACAGAGCGAATTACAGCGCAAACGCCAAAGTCGCAGAAATTTCTCTCTTTTCCCGAAAATGGATAATCGCGATTACACGATTACAGATTACACGAAATTGATAGATAATTCAAAGCGCGGTGCGTAAACGAGATGTAACCGCGACAAAGTACCACGGTTTACATTCATATTTTAGATGAGTTAGTCTCGTGAAATATCTATGTATACGTTACTTGTTACTGATAAAGGTGTACAAATCAATAGTGTTTTATCCATACATTCATCGCGATCGAGTCTTGGAAACCGATAACGCAAAAGTAATAACACGCACGGAGCGACTCGCGTCACTGCTTGCCGGCTCGACGTTCGGCGAGCGTCTGATAGCGCGGCGACCTTCAGGTAAACTTTGGCCCGCGTAACGTCATACGATGCCGCGCCGAGTGAAAAACAACAAAGAAACGTTGAGAATTCATTGTCCCGCCTACGAAATTGAAAATTCTGTACCGAGTTCTGTACTTAATATTTTATATTACTTTGTTCCGTGACTGTTACTACGTTTTGTGTATTATTCTGCGGACTTCTTGGTATTGATTAAATTAACAATTAATTCTGTTCAATCGAGAAAATGTATCGAAACAAAAATCGTTGTTACTTAAATTCTAATTACTAAGATTAGAGATTTTACCTCAATAGAGGTTTTTAGAATCCTGCCTTTTTAGAAAGGGAGGATTTTGAACTTTATTATATACGGTTGAATTCGTAATAAAATAAGTTTTAATTTGGTGCTAAAAATTTTTCAAAATTGTAATTAAAAATGTTGAATGTTGGGGTATTTTGAAAAAGAAAAAATTAAAAAACATTTTTTGATCATAGTTTTAAAGTACTATTGACACCATTCAACTTTTATTTAAAAAATTTTTCTAGCTCTTATATTTTCGTCAATATTCGCCCCGAAAGAGAAAAACAAATTTTCTTCAAAGGGGTATTTCACCACCTAAAAGTGCGCATGAAAAGAAAAATACGTGTTCCTTATTTTGAGCTGAAAAACAATATATTCGACACTCATACAAATCGGTGTGTCCCACTTGGGTAGGTTTACTTGTTAGACACAAGCAGCGAGTATTTTCAGGAAGGATTGTCAAAATTACTTTGCACGAAGCTATTAGCGAAATATATCATGTCGCATTAAAGCTATTATGAAGTTGTCTTCTTCAACTTTTCCGGAATGTAATTCCTCTTACTATCTAATATCATTATAGAACTTCGCATTAAGCTGTTAAATGATTTTTATGCGACATGTTAGGAAAAGGAACTTTACTCCGCGACACTAGTTGTTATTACATCGTTAAATACTTTTGTTTTATGGACTTCAGTGTAATGGAAAATACGATCGCGTACGATCGCGAACAGAATAACTTTGAATAGCGATTTTCAAACTTTTTCACTGCAAAGTGCTTCTTCGACGATAAAATTAATAATCCTCCTAACTGAAACATAAGTTACCGTATTTAACCTTAGATTGTTCTTTAACGTCGGAAATATGCATTCAAAATTTTCCTGAGATTCCTTCGCCCACACTGATGTGCCAGCGACATAAAATCGTATGTCTATAATATAGAATCTCACTATACTGCCGTCCTAACTTAGAAAGCAAATTGTTAGTTTCGAGAAAACGAGTATTTAAATATTTATAGCTAGGCCACCACGAAAAATGTATTAATTCTGAAATAAATTCTGCATATTAAAGCATTTCTTCTCTATTTCAATAATTTTATATTGCCATAACATTTTTTTGCAACGTGTATAAGTTATTTTATGTCACTCTAGTGCTCTTACTGCTTTCTAGCCTTGTAGGACAACGGATATTTCTCTAAGAAATATAGAAAGTGAGTTAACTACAATGGCCAAAAAAATGGAGATACTGCGCTTTAGGTTAAGACGGCAGTATAATAATGTCGAAAAGATGTCACGTCATCGAAACGTAAAGTGTTCCATTATAGCAACTTTAACGAAAGAGAAAATGCATAAAGTAAACTTAAGTTTAAACTTCAGTTAAACAGTTGCTATAATGGAACGCTGATTTACATTTATAATTTTACAAATCTTATTAAGTACATTAAATTATATAAAATACATATATGCACATACGTATATTATAGTTTCAAAAGTATCCTATTCTTCCAACAGCGTTTACAGTATTGTACAATGAAATTAAAAAACTCTGCAGAAAGTGTATAATTTTTATCAAGTTATTTTGTACTCGAGTAAAAGGCTTACTGAATATTGAAATGATAATAAAACAACCCACAGGAATTTGAAAAGATAACGAAAACGAATCTATTTCTTTTTGTCCTTTGTTTTATTGCAAATATAATTCGAGGATAAAAAGTAGCATAAATATTTGCGAGTGTGGGATAAAATGTTATGTGAGGTACATTAAAAATTAGTTTTCAAATTTTTATCTCCCGGCAATAAGTATCTTAAAACGTTACTGATAATACGTCTGTTATTACCTCGGCTTTCGCCAGAGTCGCGCGAGGCACATTTTGGGGACCGCTGACGTAAGGAAATATGTCACTCGAAGAAAATAGCACTTTCCAAAATTACGGCGACTTGTTGAAAAATGCAGTCTATTTCGCGGCGAGATCCTGCTCTCCTTGAAGTAGCCCGCGCTAGTTTATATTTTTAACACGTTCGTTACTAATTACGTGTTATCTCTAAATGTAATGCTCGACTACGAATTATCTCGTACGTGATACACGACTCGAATTATTTTAGTGGAACTACTTTAGCATGGTATAAAAAAAACAAACCTCGAAAATCTAAAGTTTCTTTTCCGAGAAAAAGTTAAGTAATTTTACAAAAATGTGTACGCGAAAGTATTTGTTTAACAGTGAACGTGCCAAGCCAGTTTTCGTAAATACTGTCTCCCTCCCAAGAAATGAGTCATGAATCTGCCCAGTTATCTTGCAATACGCTGATCTAGATTCAAGAATGTATCACGGTACAATGACTTGTTCGTTCAGGGATATAATAAAAAATAGAAATCTATATGGGGAACGCGCGATCGATCACTCCTTTGTTTTTAATACCACGCTTACGATACTGCGCAACGAGCTACGTTCGGTCAATATTTACGAAAGGACAAAAGCTGCAGCTCGCTGCACTTACCGAAGTTAGAGCCGGAGCTATCGATCCTCGTTGTTCGTGGCATACTTTGCTTTCGCTACATTGGTAATATTGGGATATTACTTTACTGTACTACTTACAACATTAGGATATTGTGCCAGCACGCCTACCTTCGACAATTTTATTAATACTGAATTTGCCTCTCGTTTGGATTTACATATACAATATGCTAAGTTAGTCAGATTGAATTTTAAAAAACATTAACTCCAAGAGAAATCCCATCAATCAATCAGATGTAACTATCAATGTTGTCCGAAATAATCGAAAGATTGATGAAAAGACTAAAGATACCTAAATTGAAAAATATTAGATTGCCGCGGAAAACTTATTGTTTATTTAATCGTATTCTATTCTGAATTGAGAGTTTTTTTGAAAAGTGGAACAAAAATATTTTTCTAAATGAAAGAAACATACGTCAGGATGGACGGTCTATTAATCAATAAACTATAATTTCTGAAAGGCACAGTGGTAACGTTGCGTCTCGATATCGCACACATTAATTTGACATATCTAAAAATATTAGATTGCTTTTGAACTTGATCGTTTATTCAATAGTATTCAATTTACTCAATTATATTCTATTCCCAATTTAGAGGAACTTTGAGTGTTTAAAATGTGCAAAGTATCTTTCCGAATGAAAGAAACATAATACGTTAAGATCAACAATTAATTCACCGATAAATTATGATTTCCGAACGGCATAACTTTGTTCTCGATATCACCTCGCATTAATTTAACAGGACTTAAATCGTAACGAGATGCAAGCCGCTCGAAATGCGGTGACTCGGCGGTGCGTGTTAACACGTGAGGTAGGTACGTGATATTCCGTGCGCGCGGTAGCAGCGCCGGATGTAAAGACGGCGAAATGAAATGAGTATGAAAACGGGGCGGGATTACCGTAGCTGGCGCGCAAAAGCGGACCAATTTCGCTCGGACGAGCCGATACAACGTTGTGTTTACCGGCTTCGCGAGAGTGCCTTCCTACAGGGAGTGGTAAAGCGCGACGATCCACCCAGCAATTATTGCCAACAGCTGCCCAGAGTCTAACGGTGCGCGTAAGAAACGCACACACACTCGTGCGGGCACGCACACAGGTCAACACGTACGGGCGGCGATAATCGTTTTGTCGATACCGCCGACTACTCGAAAGACTATTCCGGTCACGCGAATTCGCGGAATTCTCGCGTACTCATATTGAGAGCGAAAAATTTCGGGCGCTTCCCCTATTCTTCATCCCCCGGCGCGACGCACAACCCAAACCCTTTCCCCAAGAAAGAGCGCAGAACATTTCGCGTGTTTTTCCAAAATATTTTCAAAAGTATTGGATTCATCCGCGCGCTTCGCAAATGCCTTGACTTAAACTGAAAGGGGGAAAAAAAACAAATTTTCGCTACCATAGCTAATCATGATTCGCTAACAATATTTTGCTGCGTTAGCTATAAATTTCTAAAGCGCAGCAAACGGTTTGCTGTCGCACCTGATACAATAGGCACAGTAGCAAAACATTAGCTATCACAACTAAATATTAGAGGAAAGTTTCCTATGGTGAGATAGGCTTCTAATATGAGATAGCAGATTTTCAACATCCAAATTTAATCACAATCTTCTTTCGTGGCGAGTGCACAATCTAACAATGAATTTTTCACTAAACAGAGAGAAGAGTTCTCACTCCGAAGGCGATAAATTCATGGTGGAGCCAACGCCTATTAATTTAGTAGAAACCCCGCTATTCCATATTAGGAGCCGGTCTCATAATAGGGGACTTTCATCTAGCTGTCCATATTTTACAACTGAAATTTAGTTACCACATGGCGTTTTTAGCTACGGCAGCTACTTTTTTTTCCGTGCACGTAGTTTTCTTGATCTATGTCTACAAAATTTTTATCGTGATTGGAACTTGCTGGTCACAATTTCAGATTATGCTGATATACGTGAACATCCTTCGGGTAAACTTTCGAAAAATTCAGATTTTTGTCCGTCGAAGCATCGCTTCAATCTGTTACGTAATCCCGATCCGATTGATCGTGCACCAAGCACAAAAGAATATTTGGAATTGTTTGTTGCGAGCGCGGTCTATCTCCCCCTCCTCCCACCCTTTCTCCCGCCCACTCGTAAAGGACGGTTCGTCAAAATAGCTTCCCCGGCAAATTTACGTTAGACAGTTGCTCCTCGACAACGCTGTAACTCAAACTTGCAACAAAAGATTGCCTCAGCGCAACGTTTATTCGTTTAGAAAACTCATTCCCTTTTTATTTCCCCTCACGCACAAAGATACGTTTGGCAAAAGCTCCAAGTGCCGTAATAGATACATAGAGGAAAGTTCCCTATTGCGAGATAAGTTCCTAGTATAAGATAGCGGAGTTACAACTAAATTAATAGGCATCGTCTGTTGGTTTCATCATGAATTTATTGATCATGAATTGCCCTTGGAGCGAGATCTGTTAGTGGAAAATTAGTGGAAAATTCATTGTTAGATCGTGTAATCGTCGTGAAAAAAGATTTGTGATTGAATTTCGACGTTGAAAACCTGCTGTCTTATATTAGAAGCCTATCTCATAAGAGGGGACTTGCCACTATGTGTGTGGGAGTTGCGCGATTTTTATTTTTGATAAATTTTAATTCCCATAAAATTTTAATAGGTTTCTCCCCGAGAAACGGCGGCCGTCCTTTTTGTTTACATTGAGCCGCACGATGCTTAACAGCTTCCAAAGAAATTTAATTATTTGGCTTTGACGATAAGTTAACTCGACGTGCCCGTTACCGGGGCGCTCTCAAAGGACGACTTAACTCGTTTTCCCCGCTAATCGATTGTCTTTTACTGCCGTTGTATCGCAAGATATGTATTTTAGTATACAACTCTTTGTATTCTTACGATGCGTCCAATGTTAAGCACAAACGACTTACTTCCCTCTCGCGCCAGCGTTAAACGGCGTGTGTTAAATGGATGTATGATTTAAGATCACGTGAAAGAGAGTGCGGAGCCGAAAGATTCATCTCTTAAGTATGTCGATAAGACACGTAACTTTAGGGAGCTATTTATCAAAGTTGCATCGAGTAATTACGATACAAATTTTTCAGTCGAGCAATTTTGCAAAATCAATCAAGCTCGCGCTGCATTCGACGTGTTTACCAGCGAAGTTCGTTATTTCGGTAATGACGGCGGTCGCGCAAAATATCCGGGAAGGAGGGAGGGAGGGAGGGCACGCGATCCGGTTTTTCGCGAAAGAGTAAAACTTCATTCGCGCTCACCGATGCGTTCACCGATGCTCGTGAGAAAAAAAAGCGACCCGGTCACACGGCAACCTTCACTCGATTGCCGGCGAAAGGGTTACGGGGCGATGAAAGCAAAAAGGGTACGGGGGCACGTGGACGGCCATTGTGTCGGCCATAATGCGAGAGGGACAAACGCAATTTGTCGCGTCACAGCGGATAGTCAATCGATTAGACACGGGATACGCCACAACAGGTGCATGTGCGAGCGCATGCACGACGACTGCCGGATTACGCGTGTAGGGATTCCCATAATTCCACGCGAACGCGACGAGTAGCCGTTCCAATTATGCAGATCGTGCCGTCGCGCGTGTACAACGATACAATTAATTTTAGAATTTATTTGCGCGTTCACGCAACGTTATTCGTTAATGGCGGGCGCGGTAGCGGGCTCATCTCTGATCGCAGTTTGGGTAAACGCGCGGAAATGCTGTTACGGTTTATGCGGTTGGAATAACCCGCCGACTTTGCACACCCCAATTACGCTATCCGCGATAGTAAGAATTGTAACAATTCATTGTAATGGATGTTAACAATTTTTTTATACGCGGTAGATCCATACGTGTAAAATCTCTGTCGTTTATTACCTATTCACTTGTACAAAGAGACCTTTCAGCTTCTTTTATTAATAAAAGTTAAGGGGAGTGATTCTGCACTTTTTGCACCTTTTGCTCATAGAAATGTCAATTCATGAAAACATTTGAGTAATAGACAATTTATGTGGCTTTTGTGTAGAGTCTCATTATTCTGACTAAATCAGAGAACAACATGGTATCATTGAAACTAAGAAGCCTAAAAAGAAATCTATTCACTCAAATAAGTTATAGAACTCAAATAGATATTTTTCGTAATAAATTTAAAATAAGAATTATTTAGACACTTAACATCCTGTCACAGCTCTTTGCTCCCTATTTCTTTCAATTTATGTTTATCACATCAGAGCCCTATGAACTTTATTCATTTATTCAAATAGATTTCTTGTTAGGCTTCTAAACTTAATGACTTCTAAACTTCAATGATGCCATGCTCTATTCTCTGATTCAGTCCGAATAGTGGGACACTCATTATTTGCGTATTACACAAATGTTTTCATGAACTGACAGTCTAAATGCAAAAAGTGCAGAATTACTCCAGTATCCTCTTAATAATAATGAAGTTACAGATTTTCTTTAAACTTGCAGCGAAACTAGTTTAGATATTAATACGTATGCGTGTAAAATTTGAGTTTGATTTACCGTATGGTTTCCGAGATATAGTCACTTAAAAATAGCTGTTTTTAACATTTCGTTTATCGCCGGGCTGCTGAGATGGAAAACCTGACACTTGGACATGTACATGTAGGTGTCAGTAGCAGAAAATCTATAATAAGGATTGAAATAAAAAATCGAGCGAAAGCAGTTGAATGTTTAAAGAAGTGCATGTTTAAATCTCAACGACGCCGACCGCACGGTATCAGAGTATGATAAATCCATAGAAAAATTTGGCTAGGTTCACTTTTTCGTGTACGGTAATACTTTGCGGATGTGGCAACGTAGGTTATGCCATTCTCTTTGTTTTTTTTGGTGTTCTTCGCGTTTTCGCTTCTGCTCTAACACTTTCTTTTTTATAAAACGTCCTCTCTATCGTAACTGATTTTCCATTATGATAATTAAAATATCTTTTCACAATTTATCGCATTCACGATGAAATGCGATGTTGCCACGATCAATGCTCTGCTAACACTACGCAATTCAGAATACTATTTTAATTTCTGTAACTCTTTTTTATTTTATCGGTTTTTAATATTCTATGAGAAGTAATAGTGTTAAAAAATCTGTTCTGAAATTTAATATAAAAGAATTAATCGTCTATTGAACTTTATTGATCAAGTCTCATTTTGACTAGCATAGTTGGGAAAGAACTACCTTAAGGCGAATGTCGCACGCTTCCGCCGATAAATAAATCATGAAAACCGCTTATAATTTTTATCGAAAACAATTTTACAGAATGACTTGAAATTTTTACAGTTAACGTCTGATTAATAGAAAAGCAAAGTGGTTCTCCGCGTTTTTCTAGATTTTGAAAAAAAATTACAGTTTTATTTAGCACGCAAAGTCTGTTTTAAATCATTCTGTAAAATCGTTTTCGAGAAAACTTGGAAGCGATTTTCATGATTTCTTTATCGGCGGAAGCGTGTGACGCATCGCTTTAAGAATGAACAAGTGTTTTGTTTATATCGATCGATTAATGCTTATTTTTTAAAAAATTTGTTTCCATATTACAACGAATACTTCGTAACAAGTGCGTTATTTAATTTAATGAGCTAGTTAATTAAGCCGGTTAATAAAGGATTTCTTATTTATCATTGACTCGAGGCGGGGAAACGTTTATTACAAAATCGCCCGCGTGAAATATTTCTCGAACTATTAGAAATTTTTGTGTACACCGCAAGGTATTTCAGGATCGTGACGTCCGGGATATAAGTTCGCGTGGTGTCAGGGACGGCGTCGCGGGTGGTGAAACGAGAGCACGCGGTTCACTGCCTCTGCCTTGATTATAAAATCGATAGCGCACGGCAACATGTATGAGTCGTGCTCTGCATACTGTTCTTCGTTGACTTATGACACACCGTTCGGCACGCGCCAACATACGTCCTTTTGATTGCTCTTTGATACTGACATCGCGAGTTAACTTTTTTCCAATTAAATTGTACTCTCCGCGGATCCACAACCCTCGACGTAGTTCCGCCGAGATGATATTTGTTCGCCAGTGTCGACAAAATTGAAGTGTACGCTTGGGTAAATAGAGGATGAAGCGAAAATTGATGAAACAGACGTGAACAACGAAGATGGGAAGCGTAATGGAAAATCATGTGACCGTTGAGTCTTGTTTCTTTCGTTTTTACCGTTAGTGTTGACAAATTATTGAAATCAGACAGCATGCTGCCTTACCCGTTAAAAAGAAATTTAATAAACATGGAGAAGAGGACAATGTTTCACGAAAAAATAATGTAGCTTTACTGCTGAGATTCTAAAAATCACCTTTTCCATGGAGAATAAATGAGAACCTTATCAAAATCGCGAGCAAAGTATTATTTATGAGCAGCTTGTGATGCTCGGCATGAATAGAATTTTTCTTCATAAATTAAGAAAAATATCATTATAGAAATCTACGTTTCTTAATAAATTAAGGAAAATATCATTAAGGAAAATATATCACTTTCTGGAGATAAGCAACTTTTGCTGGGGCACTTACAGCCTTTTGGAAATTAAATTTTTTATCCCGTATTGTACCAGAGAATCCAGACTCACGATCGTATTTGATTTTTAAATAGTACGACTGTTCGGTCCTTACCCAAGGAGAACAAAAAGTCAGGATGATGTCAATGTGACATCAAATTAACATCATCCTGACTTTTTGTTCTCCTTGGGTAGAACCTGAATGTCGGGAGAATTGTAGATTCACGCTACTAATTCGAATAGCTTGAATGGCTTACTCCAAACAAATAAAATAAAGTTTTTTTGTTTGGATGTATAAAATTTGAAAAATTTTCAATGTTATTATTTATATCTGTGACACGATACATACACCGATATTACAGAACGTATGCAATTTGGCATGATATACATATGCATCGTTCGTACCCGCAAAAGATAACATATATCAAAATAATATTATTTCATGTATTGAAAAATATAGCGTTCCAATCTATTATTGCAACAATTAAAGTGATTGGTTTTATTTACGACAATATGCATCGCGATTACCGACCTCTATTACAGCATCGACATCGTGTGTGCATCGCGCGTGTTATGATTGTAGTGCGTCGTAATTTTCCTGTGTAATCGCGAAAGCTTCGACATTTCTCTTTGTCTCACATTGATAACAGCGCGAGTACGGGGCGCGGACATTAACGATGATACGATCCGGATTTTGGTCGGTAATGTCCCGGAGAAAATGGCTGGTATGGCTGGCACATGTTTGTAACGTACCATTGATCTGTCACCATTATTACGGGACGTCTGTGTCACCGCCATCGAGTCTGTTAATTGTCAGAACCACATGGAACTAATTATGAAACATTCGCGGATACGAAATGTTCGGACCTTACGTCATCGACATGTAATAATTAGTTTAAGCGATGTAGCCGTTACACGGGTTCGCGTCATGTAATCGATAAATTTCTGCACGTTACACGTATTTACAGTCGTTACATGAATCTCGCATCAAAGGCGTACTAGGTGGGATACTCTACATAAAGTCTCATATTGAGGCCAAAACGGTTCACACCTTGATTAGAGATCAAGCTGACAGTGAGTTGAGAGTAAGGAAGATTCATTTGACTGTGAGAAACGAAATTTAAAGTCATACTTGAGAATTCCTTGGATACAAAGACACTTAAACCAAGCCCAACATTCGCACCAATCTCTGTTCTAACTTATTCATTTGAAAGTATTAAATCTGTATGAGATGTTATATATGTATTTACTTATATCCTTTTACTCTTAAAAATTGTATGCGCATCGCGGTGGAATAAGAATACGAAGAGGTACAAAAAGTTGCTCCTGACATCAGCAAATCTCGCAAATAACACAAAGAATAAAGTTTCAAATGGTAGAAACCTTTAACAAATCACGAGCGACAGAAATAAATTCAGATTTATATTATATGAAATGTTTCCCAAATATAGGTTTAAATAGTTAACTCTTCAGACGTCGCGCGGGGTTTTTAATAAATAGTATTTCCAAAATAAGGTATTTTCGTATATTGTACGTAATGAAACGAAGGAAACATTTGAGTTCACGATGTAAAAAATATAAATTGAATTTCTATATTAAAGTCTGTCAAGACCTCACGCGTCGTCTCGAGTTACGAAAAATAACGCGATGATTGAAGGGTTAATGAAATACGTTAAACGCTCCCCTCAACTTGAAGCCAATTCGTACACGTGACGTTCCATTTATAATCGAAAAATTGGAAAATGAGATTAACATTTCAACACCGTGCAATTATTAAAATTGAACCCTAGCGACTAATTGAAATGCAATTACCTGCATCGAAATAC
Organism: Vollenhovia emeryi; assembly: GCF_000949405.1. Lineage (NCBI taxonomy): Eukaryota > Metazoa > Arthropoda > Insecta > Hymenoptera > Formicidae > Vollenhovia > Vollenhovia emeryi. Next base: position 349,337 of record NW_011967148.1, read on the forward strand.
AATCGAAGCTCAGTGAATCGTAAAAGTTTATTGACAGTGCGGATTATTGATCGTTCATAAAAATTGCGTTTTAGTGGTCGATGACACGCGGAGCGATTTGCTCCGATACCTGTCTCTAGTCTTGTTGCGCGAATGATAACTTGATAATGTTAATTTACAGCGCGCAGCACCTGACACGTGAAATGTACACCAGACAAAAATGTGATCAAAAAGCCACATACTTATAGATAAAACCTCTCTTCCATCAGATATTCAATACAAAATTGCTCGAATCGAAATATCGCCGAAGTAACCCTCATTTTCTATTATTTATTCGATTCTTACTTGAATGGACTTTAGTTAAATAAATATCTGAATAGTTTTGCTTATCTGCGAGATTTAAAATAACAACTCGCGCGACACGTCTGCTTCCGAGCTTCTAGTAATTTTTCAATAACTCAATTAAGAAACGAGGACGCCAAATTTTAGATCCGAGCAAGATTTAGGTAGCCCATGAATTTTTAAATAATTATTAACTATTGAGTCAATTCTGTCAAAATGTTTTGTATCTCTGTAAGTTATGTATGTACAGTAAGAGAAGAAGAGCGAAGAGAGCGGAAAAAAGAAAGAGCTTTCTTTTTTCCGCTCTCTTTGCTTATAGAGCGAAAATCTCGGAATAGAAACATATGACTGTACTGTACGATACCGTTTAATATCTTCCAGTACACACCGCGCTCGCGCGTTTCATTGATTAATACGACGACACACGGAATAATTTGTGCCGTTATCTGCTCGCTCGTGTTACGCGCCGCGGAAATGATAACACGGCGCGGCGCACAGTCGGTCTTGGATACGCAGCAGTACGGTGTACCATCAAAATAAACACCGAGGTGGTACACAGCCAATCTCGACGTTATGAAATATTTAACGTGTTATAAATCTACAAGGTGTCCCATCAACTTTGTCAAATCTCTCCGTTATTTCAAGTAACAAGAAAAAAACTTTTATGTCCAAACGTTCATGCGGTTTGGAGAGAGACACAATATGGTGGCAGTTCTTCACGAGTGAGCGCGTAGGATAGATCTGAAGATCGGCTTCATTTTTCTCTAAGCGGAATATTGTTTTTTTTTATGGTCAAATTCGACTAAGCGGCAAATTTTGAGAAAAATTTTAATGACAATTTGTGACTAATTGGTTATATACTTTTTATTAATACTCTAATTTATTAAGATTATGCAACTCATTACTGCATTTGTAATAAAATGAAAGAAGAAAGAGAATAATAAACAAGTGATTTCTATAAATACTTTCCCGATAAATATTTTTGCGATCAAAACAAAAATAACCATTATTCCTCAAATAAACGTTAACTGTAGCATTGATACATCCAATCCAATTTACAGAGATAAAATCCCAAGAGAATTATTATATAATTAATTACATCATTTGAAAATGTATTTTCTTCTTTACAATAAATCATTTATACAAGTAAATTTATTATTATCACTTTCAGATTTTTATCCCAGAAACTGTATGATTTGCGTAAATCGAGAAAGATCAAATCGCCACAAAAATATTACGGCATTATCCTATTTTTCATCTTAAACTTTTTACTATAAATACGGACCTATATTTTATAATTTTACGCTGATTATTCTATATAACTATTTCTGTTTTATCTAAATCAGTATAAATGATTATCAGAATAAAAAGGCATATTCATATTTTACATAGCTATAGGGTGATGCGCATAAAATCGGCTTCAAACGTAAAATACAACGACAAAAACCTATTCAGAGCCGGTTTTGTGCGTCACTCTGTATACTACTTTATTTATATTATAAATGCAGTTTTCTATGCATTTTCCTTTATATGACAAAATATACCGGAAACACAGAATTTCCACATAAAAGAACTGGCCCAGTGATAAACGCAAAATGCTGAAATTTTACATTTTTTAAATGTAAATTATTCCTCGGTTACTAATGCTTTTGCGAGTGGCCAGACGATGGGATTCCGCTTTATTAGCCAGCAGAAGTAATACCATCGACAAGTAAAATTTTACAATTTTCAGAGAGGAGAAGTGAATATTACAAATAAAAATGAGAGATATGATATTTTTAAAAAGGCAATCTTTTAGTAATGGCTAAAAAATGTGTATATAATTGACATATTAAAAAATATGGTAGGCAAATGATTGGTAATTTCTATTTCCTTCTATTATTCCTTTTATGCTATTCCTCTTTTCCTCCAATAGTGATTTTAGTGCTGAATTTCTACAAAATACCTTTACGTAAATTGAATGAGCATTCGTATGCCTCAAGATATTAAGGTGCAAGTCTTAAAAGTGACACTTGCTAGTTAGCCGCGGGAATTTCTAACGTCAAAGGAATGATCTTCATTAACATTCGCGTTGTGTAAGACAGCGCGTCGAGAAGACCGACTCTAGTTATGTCCAGCTTGCAAAGCTCGGGTGGAAAACTGCGGGAGTCTTTTGATCCGCTTAATTTGCATAAAGGCACGCCTCGAATGACGAAACGATCAATCAAGTCGCCGCGGGAAACGAGTTACCTACTATCACCGTTCTTTTCGAACGGCCGCCGCCGCCGCTTCGATCGGTCCGATAGTTTACACGCCTCACTACACCGCGAGCGGCGGAAACGTTGTTTCTCCCGTTCCGAAAGTTCGTTTCTCGCGTTAAGTCAAGCGCAATGCGAACATCAGACGATAACTTCGAAATGTTCGATCTTAATCAGTGAACGCTTCCTCTTTCGCCCCTTGCATTTTCCGGCAATGAAGAAACTTATTTACCTGTTATGCACTCTAAGTACTTCTTTTTGCAACCCAAAGAAGATGTTATAACAGATTAGATCATGTTGCTACTGTGAGACTAATGTGTTTTACTATATGTATATTTGTGCTGGAATTTTTTAAATATGTTTATTAGCTATTTTTAATTGATCTCATATAGATTGTGTCACTGTAGATCGTTTATTTATGTATAATTTTATGTAATACACATACATATTCTAAATTTTTTTAATGTCTCTGTTACATAATATATAAAATTATAAGTAAAGTCTATCCTGAATTTGCTGATATAATTTACAAAGCACCTGAAATGAGCATCAGCTTAGTAAAAAAAAAAAAAACTAAGCTGATGCTCAGTTTAGGTGCTTTGTAATTTATATCAGAAAATCCAAGATAGGCTTTACTTATAATTTTATATTATATAAAATTGTAAACTGATTTTGAAATCTGACATGAATTGTATCGTCCTTCTAAAGTAAATTTTATTCCATGTGATTGACAGCAAATTGCAAGAAGCTAACAGTGTCAGTTCTTTCTTTTTCTCTACTGATTTATTGATATAAATTGTTTATCTGATAAAAAATAGAATGGCAAGGGAATGCATTTATATGCAAACCTACAGCTGCAGTGCAGTTAATTCTAGGCATATCGAGAATACGTGTAGGTGTAATCGAAAAGAGAATTACATTGGCTCGAATATAATGTACTAGTTCTACTGGTAGAGGAAGAAATATATGGTCCGGCTATAATTTACTTATTCTACTGTGAGAGTCGAATCTACAGTTTGCCCGCGATGTACTTGTTCTACTGCAAAGAGAGAATATATGGTCTGAATACAACTTAGTTATTCAACTCCGGATAGAGGAATTTATTGAATATTAATATTTCGATTGCATTGGCGTTTTCCTATATTATACTTAATAACATGTTGCTCATTTGCTGCAACGACATAGCTCCAAAATCATTATTGTTTAGTCGTTTGCAAAAGAAGAGTGAGAATTCAACGCACTGAATGAAAAGCTACTTATTAGCTACAAGCTAATATTATAGCTAGATATTTTTGTTCCCCTAATCAGCTTTTACAAAATCGAATTTAATATAAAATTTTAATGACTTAAAACATTCATATTCATTTTCTAGGTAAACTTTTTTATGTCACATCATTCTGCAGTAAACGAGCGGGCACGAACTATATATTATGAAGTTGTCTAATCAACATTTTACATTATTCTGGTACTTTACATTAATATTCAGCCTCGTTGTTTTATTGATAATTATCAAGTTATACTCGTATGAAGTTAATTAATATTAAATTTTAATTTGATACCACTTGCAATAATAATTAACGAAACTTTAAATATATTATTATCTTAACAGGAATAATTATAATATACACAAATTGTAATATAGTAATTTCTCGCTGTGTTGAAACAAATATCGCAGCAGGATCGGCCGAGGGCCGGCATTTGAATAAAAATCGAACTTGTGGCGCAGTAAAGGAAATATCGATCGAAAATATTTCCTCGCGCTAACACAACGTGTCAGTATACGATAAATTCTGCACGTCTTCCCCGATATCACCCGTTGTAATTGCGCGTACGATTGCGCCAGCCGAACGACGCTTTGTTACACGATAGCGTCGAGGATTCCCGGCGCTATCAAGAACTGGAATTCCATTTCCAGGCCCCACGGGCGCAACTTTTTCTATTCTTCTGGCCCGGCCTGATTTATCGTCACCCTTACGCTCACGTGTTCCACGTGCTCGGGGTCTTTCTACGGGTACACCCTGCGGTACACTCACGTGATTGATACGAGGTTGTAGATCGTGGGGGTAAAGGGACGTTCCATAAGCCTCGCGTGCGGCCGGAATTCCCGATTTTCCGCTCTTTTCCCCACCAGTCGATGTATCCTTCGAAAGTGGCCGACGATACCAGCATGTTAACCATTCGCACGTATCTCGGCTGCAAATTGCAACACATACGTATCCTTCGAGATTATTTCGTGATACTTTTTCGAAAATGTATTTATTGAGATATTGCTTTTCCAACAGTAGATCATAAAAATTCCATTTTTAAGTAATATTTTTTATTAACATGCTGATATACTGAGCAACTATTGTATAAATATTAAAAACGTTATTAACAATAATGTATTATATTGTAGAATTCTGTTTTTTGTCTCACAGAAATATGTGAAATTGTTTTATAAATTCAAGGTACAATTAAATTCTGTTAAAGAAAAATCTTTTCGTATGTTTACCACCTATGTAAAACCTCAATAACTTTAAATCATTTTACATTCAGGTTAAATAAATACCAGTTGATGAAAATGGGAATATTTATTGCGTGCCAACCGTAGAGTCAAAAAAGTTACATTTCTAAGAATTGAGGGGGTGGCAAATACTTTTGGCCAAATTAATGCAAATACCGGTTCTTTTACCTGATTGTATCATGATCAGAAATTTTTGTAAGTCGTCTAGTACTGTAATACAGATATAACTGATAACATAATTCAAAGGCAAGTCAGCGGCTGTCAACGAAACAAATTCCGTTGAATCAGTAAAAAGACTTTACGTAATATTATGTTCCAGAAGCTGAAGTGAGATCGCCACGTTTCACTGGTTCAGGCTGGCTGGCTTTTCCCGCATTAAGGGCCGCTTACAAACATGTTCAATTAGAACTGGAATTTCGACCAGAAGCATGGGACGGGGTGCTTCTCCTAGCGGGAGAACGGGACGATCTTCAGGGTGACTTCATGGCCTTGATATTGCACCATGGTTTTATCGAATTCAGGTATTTATATTTTATTTAAACATCAATTTAAATTAAATGATGATTAAAATTAGTGTATTAGAATACGATTTGATTTTCTATCTCAATATTACAAAACTTCGCGCAAAGCTAATTAAACGAATAAGAAAAGAACATTCGGTATATAAAATTTATGACGAGATGCATTAGCAAAATAATATCATGAAAGAAACGTGGATGGCAAACTCTCTAATAGGATTAAATTCGCAGAGGAGAAGTAACATCGGAATATTAATTTAGAAATTAAGAGATCGCCGTAAATGTCGTCAAAGCGTGATGAAGATTCAACGAGACCGTAAACTTCTTAAATAGTATCAAGAACGAGGATTCATCGATTTTTTTTGTCGACCCCGCAAGGAGAAGCTGTATTGAATATAAAGTTATACGAGACACTTTATAGGACACTTCGGCGCCATAATTTCGGAGACTTTGCCCCGGAGTTTGACGTGGTCATTAATTAAGCATTCCGTGCCGGGACTAATTTTTCGTTTACAGCTTAATAAGCCGTGACTTAATGGAGTCCATGTACGATTTATGAGCGCCGTGCAAAAACTAAAAGTTTACCTTTTGCAATATAGTCTGATCCCGTACCACCTCTTTTACGGCGTTTTGCGCCACCCCGCGTCGAGCATCGACGGGAAACTTTTTCGCCGTGAAAACGATGCCGTAGGATTTATTTTACAACGCACTACGTAAAGTTTCGCCTACAAGTACATACATCGCCAAGTATTATATCACCACATGACACCTATAACATTACGACGATACACTTTCCCGACTATTGTGATGTATGAAATAGCGTACTCAAACATTAAGATACATCATCCGTATAATATTTGTAATCCGTACTTTTATTGGAAAACTCTGCCAGACTATTTTTCAAATCGTCACAAAGTCATTTGTTATCTCAGACGTTAACGAATCCACAAGGCAACGTTGCAAAATATGCAATAACAGTTCAGGATTAATTTGAAGTGCAAGAAATAGTTGTCGTACATTTAACATATAAGTAAAATGTTGAATGTTTTGGGCTTGACAATTGTTTTGGCAGTAGACAGCGCGAACGCAAGGCCGCCATGTAAAGCTAGCGCCACACTATGCGCAATTCATGATTCACAAAATCAAACACCAAGGCTGCGCCGCAAGTCAGTCTCGAGTCTTCCGTGAGATACTTAACGTATTGTGAAATAACTTTAAACATTTTTCCGTTTTATCGTCGCGTTACTTAAATGACGACAAATGTAAGAAAGTGCTAAAAGTTATCATATCTCACGGTTGTAACAATAAGCAATTACTAACTCGCGCTAAAAAATAAGGAATAAAAACAGCGATAATTACTTATCCAAGCAAATGTTTCGCAATTTATTGGCTTCGAGCCGCGAATAAGCAAAACGAACGAATTCTCCAACGGCGAAAAGCTTTCATAAATCACGAACGATGTACAAACGCCGAATTTATCTCACGAGTGTGTGTTACAGTATTAAAACACAAGCTTTATTATGACTGTACTTATTAATGAAATACATCGTTGGGAGTAGGAATCGGAACGATAGAGAGGAGAATAGGATTTATAAACTATTGTTTCGTGATATATATGAGCGATAATTATCTCCTCAGCGACGCTTGGATTCGAATATTATATCGCTCTTTGAACTTTTCGTTTAAATGTAATTTGCGTAATATCACGATATTGAGAACGTGAAATGTTATATGAATCGCCGGATCGAGTTGTTCAAATAACGAGAAGCCGTGGCTTCTATCGGATGTATAGAAACATTAAAAGGACACGGTATTTTAAGTTTATTTCATAATACGTTAAATATCTCAAAGAAAGTCGACTCGAGACTGACTTGCGGCGCGGTCTTGGCGTTGGTTTTTGTATTTTTCATATCTCCACAAGTCCGCCGTGCGCGTGTCACTCGCACACGAGACCTCCAGTCGGCAGGTAGCAGGAGCAAATTACTCCGTACGTCGTCGGCAGTCTCTATCGAAGCGCGATTATTTTTTACGAACAATTAACAACCCGTGCGGTTAATTAACTTTCACGATTAACTAAATTTTGATTCTACATTTTCGCACGACTGCATCGCAATTAGACGCTAATTCGACTTTGTTAATTATTTGGTATTGTAATACCAATATTATTTTTTAATTTCTCAATCATAAAACGGAACGTCGCGCGCGCGCGCGCACGAAGCGGACAGACCTTAAATTGAACAATGTTTAACGCTAATGAGTGTCGTGATCAAATCTATATTTAAATATTCGTTACCTATGGCACGTAGCATAAATTCGATATTTGCACATTGTTCGCGAGTCGATAAAAATCTTTACCGTTTGAGATTTATTCATCGTGCTTGTTTGCGAGATTTGCGGGTGTCGAGGGGATTATAAAGCTTTGTACCTTTTTCGCGTTCTCCTTTCGTTACGACGTGCAACAGTAAAGTGTACGTCGTGTGAGATTAACGTCGGGAGTACCGTGTAAAGTGCTGTGAGATAATCTTATTCTGGTGATTAGTACGTGTAGTCGTAATTAATCGTATTTTCGCGAATGTGTGAGTGCAATAAATGAATCTGACAATGAGAAGAAGAGGAGGATGTGTGGGAAGTGGCGGGCGACAGTGAAGCATAGGGGTGTAAATATAATAATATCCCATAGAGACATATTATCTCAGAATAAATGTGTTCTACACTCAGAAAAAGGATTTATTTAGGTTAAACAAATGAGATACGTTGAAATCATCTTTCTTTGAATCTACCAAATTTTTATTTCCCTCAACTAAAACATTTGCTAGATTTAAAGAAATAGATATAAACTTTCTGACAAATTTCAATCTTATCTGGGACGGTCAAAATTCAGAGTCAAAAAGGTCAAAAAAGAAAATTTGATTTTAAACAAACTTTTTTTCTAGGTGTAGGATAGAGTGATATAAATATAACACCATATAGTGCATTGATAATTTTATCTGTTAAAAATTGTTGCAAATCATAACGCATTCAATTTCTATGTCTATTGTCCAGTTAAAATACGGAAAAAGAGAAAGAAAGGAATAAATTCCCAATAAATGTAAAATATTGACATTTTTTTAAATAAACACAATAAATAAGCAAATTTTAAATAAATAAAATTTTTATAATTAAATATTATTTATTTAAAATTCCTTTATGGTTTTTGCATATCATAGATCATTATCCATAAAAATGGTCCGAAATTTGAAACCAAAAATTAAAACAAAATGTTTATGTTCGTTCTCTATATATTTAAATGAAATAAATATAAACCATATCATCTATAGAAGTACGGGAAAACTAATAATTTCGTTGTATTACTTTATTTTTCTTTCTCATAATATTTTAATAGAATTTACGGTTTCTATTTAGCCTTTAGAGCTGTTTCCTAAACACATAACTAAAAGAACAGAACATACTTCAGTGGTAGATATTTCAACTACTTTATTTAATCAAATATTGTAACTCTTTTATTTAATGAAAAAGATGCTATTGATTGTTACTTATTTATTCCTATAATAAATACGTCAATTTTATTTCTTTAATAAATATTCTAAAGATTATCAAATTTAAAAAGTTTCCATATCACAATTACTGTATAATGTCATATGAATAGATATTTAGATATATAAATAAATTACCTATTTGTAATTATAAAAAGATATGATAAATAAGAAAGTGGCAGGTTTCATAAGTAGCGGTTTGCCAAACAAAATTAATATTCATTCTCGAGGATAAATTTCTCTAATAACGTCTATTCGGGTTTTGCACTGGGGTTGCACAAAGGGATTGAAATCATAGATCAGGTCCTGAATTCATAGACGCATTCATCAAACGTGCCGCGTAATTTATTCATTGACTGTCCATTGTTTCCTGGATTTCGTTTGCACAATTCATTAATCGGACGTTAAATGCTTAGCCTTATATAGATTTATTGTTCTATTAACTAAGCGGAGAGTATTATTACACGCGCTTACATATTAGTGGATTACTTTCGCAATGAAGGCGAATAGATTATCGCCACTGATGGTTTCCACGTTGATTGCGGTAAACAACCCCAACAATATTCCAACACAACCGCAAATGTTATTGAATGATAATCACATTCTTTCTCGTCATTAATGAAAGCTTTACCGATTGCGATAACAAGAGATAGTTATCTAGTATTTATTACGTCTAGTAAACCGCTAAAATAATAAGGTACACTCGATAGCTAATTTTTGTACACTTGTGACTTTCGTTCATACATTGAGTTTAGACGAAAGAAAAGAGGTAACGCTGATAATTCGCGACAGAGCAAATTTATTTTCAGTATTTCCGAAATAAATTAGTTTTAATCATCGATTCAAGATTATAAAAGTTTATACTATATTTATATGAATTTCTACAAAACTTATCATTTCGTTGCGAGACGAAATAAATTCTTTATGCTTAAGCCGGATTACGCAAAACGAATGAATATACAAACCAGTGAACGATTTACCTCACTGAACGCGAATACCGGCGGCGTCATTCGTACTCATTAAAATTTATCTGTGCTTATTTGCACCCTGGGTTCAGTCCCGACTTTACACATCAAAAGAACATTATTATAGATTCCGTACCGACAACCGTCCGCGCGCGATATTCCACGACGTGTCTAACATTCCCGATCGATTAACATCACCCTCGTACCTTTCTGCGATAAGGTTCGATTGCGGCAGCGGTGTGGGCACCGTGAGGAGCACGGAAACGGTGAAGCTGAATGAGTGGAACACCCTGAGTGTCTACAGACATCGATGGGACGCCTGGATCCAGCTGAATCAGGAGAAGAGGGTGGAGGGACGATCGAAGGTAAGGGCACTTCATTTTATTTCCATCAAGGCCAGACGCCGGATATTATTTACCCGCGTACACCGCGGATTCAAGGAGGGAATCGATATTCCGCAGCGCGAGGCGGGGCCGTATTATCGGGATTACCCAGTGAGTTTATTCGAATTCTCGAGATTCTTATGGTGACGTCCACACGCTCGCTCGGTCGCCTCCCTCGGGACCTCCCCGTTCGTGTTTTATATAAAAGCGTAAAAATGAAAAAACGAAACTCAATTCATTGCAATAATAGTAATTCACCGTCGCGCGTGGCGACAAATAAGCGTAAACATTAGTTAGAAATATTAAGTGTTAAAATCTTCTCTCTTTCTCGTTGCTTGAATAAATATCTAGTAAAAATAATGATAAAAAATATGTCGAGTAACGATAGTAGAAGATAAATTTACAGTTCGCGTAAAAATATACAAAAAATATACAGATGCAAACGGCATTATATGTCAGCGATATTTATTATTTTTACTCAAACACCCATCAATGTTTGTGGTCAGCTGAGATAAAATTATTTCCATTCGACGAAATCCACTCGTGAAAAGTTTAATGGCACCAAGGTGGAACTAACATTAAACGCTGTTGTATCTCACGGAAACTTCCCGGAAACTTTAATGAGAGAATGTAGTCCGGAAATTGAAGAAACGTTCTTACATTTCGAAACTTCTTTCTAGGGTATTCCATGTGGGCTGCGCAAAATTTTTTTACCTTCTTTTTTTTTATTTTGCGCGCCAAGTGGAAACTTCGTTGCGAGTTATATCGATACGTGCTAAAACACATTATACAATGTTGCCGCAACAAAACTTCGGCTTTCTTGAAAATTCTCATTTTGCTATAGAAGCCGCAAAAACTTGGCATGAGGAGTTCCCTGTATTTTCGCTGTCCTAGATGTCACGAGAAATAAGATACGAGCAGCAGACTTTGAGAAGATCGCAATTCTCACCGCAACAAAAATAATAAATTTTATATTATTTTGCATAAGAAGTTACAGAGAACGCAAAATATTCTCTAAATAATATTTCGAGTTAAAAAAAATTTCTAATTTAAAATTCAATCTTTCTCGATATTGTATGTTGTTTAAAAAAAAAAAGAGGCAGACTGAGAAACCTGACCCAAGAATTCGATACGTAAATAACTGCAGAGGATAGTTATGGGAAAATAGTATATGTAAAGTTTTAGAAAAATGCGGCAACACGAAGGAGGCTAAAGAGTATGAATAGTCGGATATATCGAGATAGATGGCGGAGGTTAAAAGCAAAGAACCACACCCTAGAACAAGGGGCCGCACCTTCTCGATCAATCTAATCAGAAAAAGTGCCACTGCCCATAAAACATGTCTGAATAAGGTACTTCCGGCCAAGTAATTGTCTATCGATTTCGCTCTTTCCCGTATTAATCCGCCGATTACCCTCGTTCCGGAGTTCATTAAAAGCGTAAGTCGAAAATCGCGTAATAAAAGGAACTTCGTCAAAATGCATTTGAATGGCTATTGCAGAAATGTATTGTTACACAGTCATCGTGTCAGTTTACATAACTGTCGATGAATAATCGAATAACGGTCGGCGGAAAGTGGGGAAAAAAAAGTTTTGGCAAAAGTGCTTCGGTAGTTCTGTATCTGTAGATACGTTAAAAATCGACCAACAAACAAAACCGTTTCGTTCGGTGTAAATTTGTATTATTTTACTTATCCCGACAATGTACAAAATCTACGTATTATAATTCATTAATCCGAAGATTACATCAGCACTGTTAACATCCATAATATTTTAAATACGTGCATGTACCAAATTAAAAGAGCGCGTATCATTTTTCATTGTAATTCACGCAATTGTATGAGTTATGTGCAGTTACATGGATACACATGTTGGCAGGATTAATAAATGATATCGTCTCGCCCATTAAACAGGAATAATTATTTTATAATTATGGGGAGAAAGAGAGATGGAGGGAAGCAATGATTATTATAACAATTACTATTGATTCAATTATTTCATATTATCATACTCAATTCACAGACCGCAAGATTTCAATATTCAATTATACATACATACGATAGAGCATTTTAACGGAGTTAAAAAATTGTATAGATATGTCGAAGACGTATTCACATTTTTACAGCACACACCGCTATTGGTGTATGCACTGAGAGAAAAAAATAGTT
>NW_011967148.1:362345-401870 GCF_000949405.1 Vollenhovia emeryi
ATGTATCGATTTTCGTTTGCAATACGTCAGAATTGATTGTTGATTAATATATATTTAATCTCCTGAACCGCATGCTGCATACAAGTATGTTGTACTAGTTTAATTAGTTTTAACAATCAAAATGGAAACAGATCGGTTTCACTCTGGTTACGAACTTCCGTATCTTTAAAGTCTGCAAATCGTGCTTAATTAAGAGTCAGTGATTTAATTTACGATGCATCAGCGTGCCACAGAATAATGCAACTCCTTTCTGATGCAAACGCCGTATAATGTTGTTTGACGCATGAGGCTTCCATAGTTGTTTGGCGAACGAAATACACGAATCTTATTGTTAACTAGCCCGTTCCTTGCTTTAATTGTATTCGACGCTCGCTACGCACTTCTTGCTCTTTTTTTCTTAATTTGGTTTGCATCGCTTCTTCCACGACGCCCATTTGCCTTGTTATTTTGCAAATGAGATGCGGCGCCGGGAACGAAGGATCAGGAGGGTAACTGACACTCACAAAATGTTTTCACACCGCGGGGATAACGAATAGATTACTAATTTATAAAGTTCTTGTCAATTTGGACCTTCTTAAATGATTCTCACATTTTTGCATCTTGCGCGTTTCTGACCGCTGCGTAATTTCTGACGCGCTTTACGAAACAGATTAAAACACTAAGATTCCTCTAGAAAATTATGGTTTAAATGTGAACATCCGCGTATGATAAACATATTCGAGTTAAACGAGTTCGATAATGAATGACTGAACATTGAATGTTAAGAGAGCAAGTGCCGTCGATAAATGTCTCATCTACTTTTTCTATCAATCCTCTTTCTTCAACGAGTCTCTCGGGCGTCCAGAATAGCGGTATGATAACGAGGAATTATCGGTTGGTTCTCGACCCATCTGTTTTTCCCAGGCTAGGTTTAATTACCTTTAAAATCGGGCAGCATCGCCGGCAAATGGCTTCGCGTTTCAAGCCCACTTTATCCTAGAGTGCCATTAAGCACTCGGTGTTCTAACGACAGCGTCGTAATTAGAGAAGCCATCCCTGACCTCTCCGCTGTCTTCTTCTGTTCTCGCCGGCTCTTTCTCTTTCTCCCCCTCCCACGCTCTCTGTCCCTCTTTTTTTTTACCTCGCCACATTCTCTTCTCGTTGGAAAAACGAGCAAGAAGCTAAAGCGAAACTGGTTACCAAAGCCCTCGCGATCGCGCGCCGTGATCTTCTCTCATCCGATTTGAGGAATTTCTTTTAAGAATGGAATTCGAGAAGCGATGATAGCCTCTGATCGCGCGAGACACGTACGTTCGAATATAAAGTGCACGATAAAAACGACGCCGTGTATGACAATGGGCATAGTTTGTCGTCCGATACGAGAGAATGTGAGAAACGGGTGCGATGCGAAAATAGCACGGATGTGAAAGACACGAAAAAATTTTCTATTTCACGTCCTATTGTGATATTACTGCTTCTTTTCACATTATTGCTCCACCGTAGATACCGACTTTAATTTTTAATTTAATTAAAAATTAATTCGTTTTAATTAAAATTTTAATTCGCTTCATAATTAACGCTTTTAGATTCACGTTGTAGCAATTTGATTAAGGACCTTTTGCGAGAGACAAACTTGTCACAAGCATCTTGATATTTTAATTTTGTATCGTCATATCAATTAATGCAACATTAATGAATTCCATTGGCATCATTTCTCTACGAGAAATAACAGTTATTCATAGTCGAATTATTTTTCGTCTATGAAATACACTTAAATATAATTAACATAACTCGTAGAGATGACTTTCATACTATAATGTTATTACTGTTGTCAAAAGTTGCAAAAATGCGTATACAAAGAAATGGGGAAATAGCGCCTAGGCTTGTACGCCAAATGGAATAATTTCATGCATTAATCAGGCAGCCATGCAATTGCGCCCGGTTCGTGCGTTACACTGCAACTACATATGTATAACTAGAGAATTCCGACTTCAATTGCAGGGCTTGTTCTCGAGAATTACGTTCCGCGAGCCGCTCTTCGTCGGCGGACCCGGAAACACGACCGGTTTGGAGCGACTTCCGGTGAGGACCGGATTTAAGGGCTGCATCCGGCATTTGGAGGCGAACGAGCACCGTTATCGCTTCCCATTGGCCCCGCAGGGCGACGCCGCGAATGGATTCGACATCGGTGAGTACAGCGTCGCGGCGTAGTATCCGGTTTCGGCGTTTCGCCGAGCTGAAGTTTCCTAATCGTCGAACTCTCCCGTGATCGGTTTCGAACAGCAACTAAAGTAGTTTCGGCGACAATTCTACGTTGGTATCGCATCAATTTTTATACTTGATAATATAACGATGCTAAAACGCTCTGGTTCAAGTTACATATGACGTGGTCATTATTTTCCCGGAGTATATGAAGATTTCAAGCATAAAAAGAGCAACGTAGTAATAAAATTAATAGATTCGTATTAGTACATAATTTTTTAAATTTAATATTGCGACCATCGATTCAACATTGTGCAGTGTGACACTTCAATTAGTTGCAATTTATGTTTCTCAACCAGTAAAGTGCCGATATACGCGAACGAAGATTTGAGCTACTTGGGGAAATTCGTTCCCGGCAATGAAAAAAAAAAGAGGAACGAAGAATATATTCGGAGTTAAATCGAGCGGGCGTCGGAGGATTTGCCAACTAAATTCATGTGACACCTGTTGTCCGTTTGCCGATATAGCTGTTAATTCGGTCACCCGGTAGCGTTTCCGTCGCATTCCGACCAATCATGTCGTAGATGCGAGGCAGCTAATTAGAGTTCATAGTTATTAATTGTTTCAAATATTTTGGCTCTGGTTCCACGTCAACTTTGCAGCTGTCGCGCAACGGAGAATAAATAATAATAATAATAAATCTCCGCACACGGAGCGCGCGCGAGCCCACCTTTATTATTTCGTTGTTTGCACGATAATAAATGATGTAACAGTCTCGTATTAAACGTCGCTTTCTCCTTTTTTACAACTAGTGATTTATTAGGAGGAAACTCGTGTTGTATTGTTACACGAGTTACGCGTTTGCCATGCTTATGTCAATTGTTCATGAGAAATGCATGAACAAGCTTTTCCACTCTGCAAAGATGATTATATATTCAATTAAAGTGGATTCAATACATGACGGTTGAATAGCGTACTCGTCATATCAGTGTTGGAATTTCATCGGTAGATCATATTTTCTTATCAAAACACAAATAGTAATCGTACGGACGTTTGTTCAGATCTAAATAGTTGGAAGGCTCGAATTTCTTACATAATAATACAAATTTACAAGAATGACAAAAAATAGATGGAAGACGTGATAACGAATTAGCTATAAAAGAAGCAGAAAAGATGAAAAGTGAACTGAAACAGATAGCGAAGCAAAATTTGTTACAAATCCGTAAATTGTAATTTAATATTTCCGTAAATATAGAGTCGTTCAACTCTAACTTACTCTCAAATAACGGTTTTAAAATGGAACAAACGTCCTGAAAGCTAATTGTATGTCTCTTCGATACCTTTCAAATAATATTTTGTACAGGTGATTCTATACTGTTTTGTTGTTGCATAGAAATGTACAAAGAAAAAGTAACAGTTTTCACAGAAAGAGTAAAATGATTGTTTTATTTACAAAAAGTGAAAATGAATCTTTTCCAAACAGTTATTGTTTTATAAGTCATCAAAAATAATAACATTTATTTAATTTCTTTCAATATCCTTAACAGCTCGAAGATAATAGGACAGATTCAAACAATTGTTCTATATATTCGAATGGCTGTTGCACCGTTTTTGATATATCCGCAGTGAAAAATGATTCTCGACTAAGCCACTTCCATATCCGCGTAGTTTCCATTTTTTATGGATTTACAGATTATCGAATTTTTGTTTTAAAAAATCGGAAGCCGGGATATTTGAGTAACAAATCTGTTTAAATGCATCGGAAATGATACAATCGTGAGGCGGTACGGGCTCTTTTGTCGGCGAAGGAGAAATCGCTGCGCCAGCGAAGACTACCTGTGATTATCGCGAGTAATTATCGTTATCATCGTCGGAGTGTCGGTAATGAATTGTCAACATTTCGGAAGCGGGGAAAAGTCGTGTAGGTCCGACTATGCAACAGCTGCTTTGTATGTCGCATTAATTATGTACCTCCGAGTAATGGACATCTCTGCCTGGTATTTATATCACGACGCAGCCAACCAAACGTTATCTCTATTTTGTAATATCGAGCGCGCCACTGTTCATAATATGTACGGAACATAATTTAGATATATGTAGTCGGACACATCCGAACTAACCCAATCGTGCGACAGATACGATATTAATGTCGGCAAACATTCGCGATAACGGAATATATATGTAAATAACAGCGGAGCGAAAATGCTCTTAGCGGGAAGATACAGGCGAAAGTTTGTTTTAAGGCAAAAGAGTGCGGGAAAAGCGCATTTTACATTTTGCATCAATAATCTCGTTTAATCTTATAATGTATATGCGTGTGGCATTTGTATTTCATACTTTGCCTGTAACAGCCTGCGTACACTAATACAAATATTATAGGTTTCCTTCCTTGGAGCAGAATTTAGTGTTTCCATCCGTACATAATGTACACAATACCATACGGATGTAGTACATTAAAATCGGATGAAACGCATCCGCGAGCATAATCGGTTATGTACGGTTAATCAAATATATCGCACGCATGGAGTACGGTCTTTATCAGCGTGTAGCATTAATTATCAAAGATTAATCGATATCAATCGAGGCATTATTATGCAAATTTGCGAAGTACCAATTGCCGAATTTGCCGTTTTTATTTACAATTCATATGTTAATGCGTGTAAACGTTGTGCAAAATTAATACAGATATTTAATTCAAGCGTGCACGGTTTACATGCATTTGTATAAGATATACTCCATAAATTATTGCTTTCATTACAATGATTACATCTTAAAACACGATAAAAAGGAAATAGCAGGCGTTCAAGTCGGAAAGTGTATTGCACAAAATTGCGCGAAAATGGAAAAGCTATTCAAACAGGAGCTTATCATTTCCATTATATAGGTCTGAAAAATATTAACTTTTCTATTCAATGTGTACAAAATAACGTACAATATTATTCCGTCATTGTTTTACTACGTTATTTTCGACCTGTAACTTCGGTTTACAAAAGATACCTCGCACGAGAGATAAATGAGACGGGTTAAATCGAAAGTTCCGTGTTACTTTCCGATTGGGTCTACGCTTGCCGTATGGGGAGACTCATGAAAAGATAACACCATTTAGATTGGAAAACTTCGAGCCGGAGAGTTCGAACACTCTGGCACTCGCGGAAACGAATAACCGGCGGAAAGTAAAAATCGTCTGGGTCATTCATTATCGGGAGATCGACATCGGTTCGATCTTTTCTCAGACGTTCCAATTCGGATCTTTATCTTTATAAGAATGGCATTAATCCATTGTTAATCTGTCTCCAGTTTACCGGGTTTCTTTTTCTGCATCGAACCAACAATAAATAAAACGAATTGTTCATGATAATATAATAAATAACTACAAATTAAAATACAAATAAAAAAATACGGTCAAAAAAATTAATTTATCTATTTTATAAATTAGAAATATTTATTTTATTGTGTACAATTGAAGATGTATACCTTTATACAATACGTTAAGTGTAGATAAATAATTTGATCGACAAAGCTGCATTAAAAATTTGAAGCGTCCCTGCCTTTTTACCATTATTAAAATTATAAATAATAGGTAATCATTACATTTCTCTGTTATTTATTAAATCTGCTAACTGAAATACCGGAATTGGCTCTGTATGTTTTTAGTCTATGTATAATTTCATAGGCTGTTTTGTTAGGTAACACGTATAATTGCACAAAATTGTGCGAAAATGGAAAAGCTATTCAAACAGGATAGCTTATCATTTCCATTATATAGGTCTGAAAAATATTAACTTTTCTATTCAATGTGTACAAAATCCTTAAAGGGTCCAAAGTAATCATCTGTTTTGTATCTGTATTATAATGTGATAACCATAGACATAGTAAATATAGACTGAGCGTCCCATTGATTAAGCTGAAGCTTGTGAAGAGAGAGAGGGAAGATTTAAAAAAATTTTCTTTTTCTGTCTTACACCATCGTAAAAGAAAGGAATCGTGCCTGCGCCTCCTTTGTCTCGATGACGAGACAGAGAAAGAAAATCTTCTTAAGTCTTCTTTGTCTCTCTCTTCAGAAGCTTCAGCTTATTCAATGGAACGCTCAGTCTATATTTGCTAGGTCTATGGTGATGACACAAATACGTGGTTTCGCGGAAATGTCAGCCGAATGATATAAAACAAAACCGTATAACGTTAAATATATCTCACAACGGGGACGCAGAGTCGCGTATTTCCGGTCGGTTGTTCCGTCACGTCGTAAAGCTCAACATCGAGTGTTATATCGTGATCGTCGACGTCGCGGACGCGCGCAAAAAAATCCCCCGTCAATGTTCGCGCACGCTAAATGATATCGTCGAAAATACGATGAGGCGGAAGAGATTGATACTTCTCCACTCCAATAAATCGGACGCGACGGCCTGTCGAGGCGCGAGTGATTTTATTGGTTTTATCTCGCGCGCAGTCGAATCTCTCGTGTCGTAGTCGAGTCAAGTCGAGTCGAGTCGAATCGAGTCGGCCTCGATTCTCCGATTCTCACTCGTGTAACTCTTGATTTCGCACTCCGCCGGAACTTTTATTAAATCGCCTGATTTATTGTCGTTCCAGAGGAGTGCACGGCCGACAGGTGCAGTAAGGTGCCGTGTTCCCACGGTGGAAAATGCCTGACAACCGGAGGCGACACGGCTGTCTGTCTCTGCCCGCTCGGCTACACGGGCGATCTCTGCGAAACCCGAGTGGATCTGCAGGTAACCGAATCAATTTCGAAGGAATTATAAGCACGAACAATCGCCAAGCTCATATAAATGAGAATGACGTAACCTGCTGATAATACAAAGCTCCGAAGTGCCTCTTCGCGGTATGTCGTACTTTAGCGTAGCCAATGAAAATAACTTCGTTAGAGAATCATTTGCCAGGAACATCGAAACGGTTCCTTATAGACAACTGCTAAACCGCGTTATTTCTTTCTAAATTTTTATTCTGTCAGTTTTTATATTTCTGTAGATAAATAGATACACCCTCAATACACTTTTACATTTCATTCACTATTTTCCCCCGTTTCTTGGCAACGTTGCAAAATTTAAATGGTACGAATGTTATTTACGTAATGTTTTTCTTACGAAGCAATTATATCTCAGCACTTATTTGTATCAATGTATCTAAATTAAGATTCGTCTAAAAGATTGAATTAAGGCCCATCGTTAAAGATTACCAAGAATAGGTAAAAAGCTTAACTTAAATACGTGACTGTTACAGTACAAGTTATAGACAGATAAGAAAATAGATAAGACAGTTTCAAAACAGACGCCTCCTCGTCACTTTGCAAATTGAAAGCAATTACATGATAAATTGCTATGGCTCGCCCGTTAAACTTGTTACT
Organism: Vollenhovia emeryi; assembly: GCF_000949405.1. Lineage (NCBI taxonomy): Eukaryota > Metazoa > Arthropoda > Insecta > Hymenoptera > Formicidae > Vollenhovia > Vollenhovia emeryi. The sequence goes on from NW_011967148.1 coordinate 369,889, forward strand.
GTCGTAAATATATAGACGTTTGTGATCTTAAGTCCAATTTTAGCAAGTTTCGGGTACCCCGAACGAATATTGCAGGGCGCCGTTCGCATGCTAATAACGTTCACAGCAATGTATTTCCAGCCGGCTAAAGTCGTTCTCATCTAACACGTTTCATGTTTTCGGCGACTTAACGCATATATTTCCTTCTTCGCGGTAATACCAATTCTTCTTAAAGTGGTTTTCACGTCGTGATAAAATGATGCAAAAGCTGCTGGGAGATTGAAAGTAAGATTGAAAAATAATCCTTCAAAAAGAGTCTTTCTTCAAAAAAATGTAGTTAAAAAACAGCATTTATTAGACGTTTCCAGAAATACAATTCTCGAAGCTGCTTAAAGAACGACGAGCCATGAATTGCATCACCCCGCGAATTCAAATATAGCTTGTAACGCGAAAATTATAGTAACGTCGTTTATTTTGGCACGTTCGTTTTACTATTAAATTATAATATTTCCACACGTATATGCGCGGTCTAATATATTTATAAAGGTCGCTGACACACGGATCTGCTTAGGAGCTGGGAGCTTAGGAGCTCGTCAATTATCGCGGTGGAATAATTAAATTCAGACGGAAATTAATTTTTCTAAATGCCAAATTACCTACGGATTGGAAAATTCATATTTTTTTTTAACTGTTCGTACCATAAATAATTTAAGACAAGAGTAAGAAACAAGAGTGTTTCAATATAACTTTGGCTCGTAAAATATCTAGTTTTCGTAAAACACACATTTGCACGCAACAATCGCACGTATGCAATTTACAGATCACTTCCGTACGTGGGAATGGTATTGCACATCTACACTTGCGGATGCACAGGCAGCGGAACAGTGTTTACATCATATCAGACATGACGTTGTTATGCCGTCACGTTACGAGATTTGATGGATTATACGTGGCTTACTTTAATCTAAGACCCGATTGCATCGACAGCATGAATCGAATAAGCTTGACTTAATCATCAGCTGTCTCTTTCTAGATTAAACTCGTATCTATTGTGAATGAAGGAAGAGCATTTAATTCTTTCGCAAATGTTTTAGCAGTTTACGATCTCTTTGTGTCCGTTCACTTTTTTCCTTGCTCGCGAGAAGACGTACATATATAACTTTAAACTGCTTGGGCAGAATTTATGAGATTTGAGTTGACAGGAAATTTGTATAAAACATTTACAGCATTGCCGCGGTTCACAATATTAGAATAGTTTATGTTATTATAATTTATTCAGGCTGTGTCGTCATTTTCACGTAAAATACCGCGGCCACTCTATTCCGTTTGGTATTAAAAAGCGGCAGCTAGCCTTTGTATGCATTATTCCGCTGCGTTAATGCATTGTCGCAAAATGCGACGCGGCATACGAAAATCGATCGCGCCCACCCGCTTCGCAAATGACGCGTTTATCCGCGCAATAAGCGGTTGGCTACGAGTAATTAACATCCGCGCCGCTAACGAGGCGGCTTAAACGAATAGAAAGACGTAATTCTCGCATCGATACGTATATACGCGCATATAGTATAAAAATACATTGGACCGAACGATGCGTATTGAAATCCTCGCGATTTATATCAGTCGACTTAATGGAGCGGACGCGGCCGCATTCGCCGGAAGTCACCGTATGCCGCTCGCCCGCGCGTGTGCACGGTTTCTCGCGGATTATGCGCGGTTATATATACGATATCGATTATGGCAATGGCGGAAAGCAGACGGGTAGCATATTCGTGCTCCGATATGATGAAATTGGTATCGGCGCTCGACCGATATTACTTCCGGCACGTAGCGGAATGACACCAAGTGCCGAGTTATAAAGATTCATTCACATGCATCGGCAGTTCGCCTGCGGTATCAGTGACAGTTGTAACTCGGGTCAATTTTCTGGGGGCCAATCGGACAGTCCTCGGCAAATGTAAAGGGCACGTTACAAATTGAAAATTACCTCAGCGCCGTAAAGATACATTTTATTTTCTTTTAACCCTTTCAAGTATGCTGGTAACCCACGTTAGCACCTCAACTTCTTTACGTTTTAGCCATTTAATTTCTAGTTAACGCATTTAGGTCGGTTTTTGCATATCTTAGCAATAAAAGAACATAAAAAAGTTGAGTAGTCTTTAATATTTATTATGAAAGTTTTATAAATAAAAAAATTTGAAAAAAAAACAGCAACTTTTTCGGAAAAATTAATTACTGACCAAATTTTTTAAGATTATTTCTTGAAAACTTTGTACAAAGGGGCTTTCGGGGTTGCTCATTACGAATCTGATGTCAGATTTTCAAAATTCAAACTGGCCGACCCCAAAATAGCGGATGCAAAGTACGTGAATTTAAGGTTTCAAGTTTTTCAGCATTTCCGTTTGATTACGGTACTTAAGGACTCATCACGTCCGCGTCGTGAGCTCTGGATAGTGCCAAGAATGAGTAAACTCTAAGAAATGATCAAATTTCAATTTTGCATCTGCCATTTCGCGCGCGCTATTTTTTATATTCTATAAGAATCTTCAACTGGAATTTAGATTCCATGGGTCCTAATAATATCTAAATAATGTTTCTCAGCATAGTTGAATTACCGTTTAATGATGTTATTCTTTAAAGATTTGGATTCCGCCGTCTTGAATTATAAAAATCTGATAACGAATTCCTAATCGGTGATCCCAAAACCCTTGCATACAAAGTTTCTCAAAAAATGGTTCAATAGAGAAATGTATGCTTTAAAGGGTTAATTGGATATATTAACCTAGCTTCGTATTACATAATTTGATAAATTAATTGTGGTTAATTTTTGAGCCAGCAACGGCTCATATTGAAATTAAGGATTTTGTATCATTATTTCAGCTAACGTTTTGTGCGCGGGGGGTGGGGACGCCGCTAAATTAGAAGCGGCATGTTAAAAGTTGACGTACACTTTATTCTTTGTACCGCAAGCTGCGTTTTACGTGCAGATACTGTAAGAGCCGAGGCAGAGGGATATGTATCCTTCGCGGGATTACCGCGTTTCCGATCTCGAAATCAGAACATAAACTAGCTCGAGAAACGACCATAAAGGGCTCGAGTTAACGAGTATCACTTCAAACTCGAAACTCGTTCTCGAACTTTGGTCTCGCCCGACCGTTCCCGAGTTTAATTCCATTAACGTACAAGCGGAAGAGATATAGCCGCAATAACCAAATGTCGTCGGAATATCGTCGTAATTTACGGCGCCGACCATTTTTGCAACATCCGCTGAAAGATGCCGCCGGATGTCGAAATAAAACGGTAATGTCCAAGTGGAGCTAACAGCTCGAACGGCGTGTTTTCGTAAGGAATGCGCGCGTTTTATTGGATCATTTACTCGTGAGGGAAATAATGCTTCTTCCAGTCGAGCGTTAGCAAATACCTGACGAATTTCCATGCCAGAATGTAAAAGCTAAATAAATAAACGAAAAGTGACTCTGTTGATAATAATCGACATACAAATAAAGGCAATAAGAGTCAAAAACTAAGAAATAAAACAGGAAGGATTGCATGTGTTTAAAAAAACTAAACCGAATAAAATAAAATGACGCAATTAAAGAAAAATAAGTTTCGAACGTTTCGAACCACAATTTGGTTCTCAGCCTCAGCTGAGAAAGATGTTCAAACGGTTATAAAGAGATAATTAAAAAGTCATAAGATTAAAAAGTAAAAATAAACATAAATAAGAATAAATTACGTAAATCCAAAATGTGGATTTCCGCTAGTCCTTTTGTTTCAAAGTCTCGATTTACGTAACCTATATTATTTTTATTTTTTATTTTTTGATCTTATGACTTTTTAATTACTTCTTTATAACCGTTTGTAAAAGATAAAATTAGGCATGTGCTCCATTATAGATTTTGTGGGGATAAAGAAATAATTGCAAAGATGTGGAATTTTTAAAAATCTATTCAGTGGATCTTAAACAGATACGCAATATTGGAAGATCTAACGTTTCCATGATGCAATTTTACTTCATTTGAATTTTTATACACTTGACGGATGAAAGAAAATACGATCTATCCACGTGCGCAGCATCTGCTATTGGAAATACTTAAACAGTGCAATTTTGAATTTGTAGCTGCAACTTTGTGAAAATTACAACCTTCTTTCTATTCATGTGCTATTTGAACAAAGTGGTCTCTGCGCTAAAGCGAAGGAACGTGAAAAGCTTTTCCGGAAATTACATGCTCGAGAGAAGGATACATTGCGTTTCGTAAGCATAAAATTATGTTGCCCGGGGAAAGAGGTATAAATGACTCTTCTATGTCAAAAAATGATGCCGCAAAGGCATCATAAAATATTGCATTGTCGATTTTTTCAAACTTTATAGCTACAGCTACTCCTTACGTCTTTATTTATTACTCTCTTTTACGATACATCTATATTGAATTTATACCCCAATGATAACATGAAATGATATACGAGGGTTATTTCGTAACTCGTAGCAACCAAATTTTTCGGGCAAATGCGCTTCGCTGGAGAAACCTCGAAAATGCACATATTAAAGGACACGATATATTCTACCGATTAACGTAGTCAGATCAGTTATTTGTGAAGGGAAGTTTTAGGCAAGGGAAACGAGCAATAAGCGCGCACAATTCAAACTTACCATCGGATATTTCTTTAGAACGTTAATCGGCTGGAACAGCGTTCTTAGTTGAAAATCGCGGTGCTTCGTGGCAAAATCGCGAGAGAGTGTCATGCAGAACTTGCGAAAGCTTTGGGTAATTATACCATACTGAATTAACTGTCGCAAGTGGATGGCAGCATTCCAGCGGAGTAAAGAAATATGCAACGATAAGTTCGAATTGCTATTGCTCGTTTCCCTTACTTAAAACCCTTCACAAATAACTGGTCTGACTAGCGCTAAGCGGTCTATTGTTTCCTTTAATATGTATATATTTTAAAATCTCTTCAGTGAAGTACATTCGGCCGGAAAAAAAAATAGATTGTCGTGACTTATAAAGTACCCGTTGTATTACCACTTAATTTTATTAATGAAGAATAAATTTAATCATAATAAACAAAAAGTAATGTTAACGTGCACCAATGTGTCTGTGACAAAATGTAATATCTCGATTATATTTTTAATAGATTTATCGAAAGCATACAAAATCCTTTGTTTCGTGACTACGTAAATTAAACGCATTATCAACCGTAATCAAGATATTATCATTTAGAATCAAATAATATTTAGATCGCATAAAATATGGATGCGTTACCACATCATTTATTGTCATTTAAAATACGTTATTTATCATAAATTAAATTTAAAATATGCACGCGTGCTTGTGAAAAATACAATATAAATATGTAATTAAGATATTAACGTGCTGGGCATAAATGTAATGCAAAAGCATTTTCCGCGACACGACAAAATCAATAGAATCAGCGAAGCGTCCGCGTCCCCCCCCCCCCCCCCGCCAAAGATCAAACGGTCGTTCGGTGGTAAAACAATATTTAGTTTCGGTCGCGTTTGTAATAGCGCGTTCGGCTACGCGTGTTCGATAATGCAACAGGACATTTCCAAGTTCAAAACTGTCTCGTAAAAAATTCGTGGACCTATCAACGGTCTTTGCGTGCCGCAGACTGCCGTGGACANCTGGGCTGGGGGGGGGGGGACATAAGCCGAACAGACGGACGATGTCGTAAGCGGTGAGAAAGGGTGTTCCCCGAGGGATCTTACGAGTTGCTGGTCTTTCGCATAATACAAGGTTACTTCTCTCCTGGCTCTCCCGCGGGAGCTCCTTATCACCGGGACGTAGCTTTTACGTAGCGGGAAGAGGGAAAAGAGGCCAACGAGCATATAGGCGTCGTACGGGATGACTGGAAATTTCTTACGAGGGGCATATCCCGCCCCGACTTAACGGCGCTGTCAGGATTCCTTCCGTTTGGTTGTAATTAATTTACGCCGGCTCTCCCGCGCCGTACTTTATCAAAGGGGCCGCGTCCGCGCTTTCGTCCCTTTCGAATTTTTCGAATTTTTCACCACCCCCTCCTCCCTGAACGATTCGACGAAAAACACACTACGGAATCTTTGAGCATCCGAGCGAGGAAATCGAATATGTATCAAGCAAAATGGAAAGGTGGATGGAGAGTGGTATTCGTAATGCGATTTATATGCACAATAAATAATTTGTTCATAGCTCAAAGAGTTATAGTTTTCATTATACAAATATAGGGAAGCAATAGTTGTAATTAAGTAAGAGAAGAAATTTTTGAAATCAAAATGATGATAAAACTTTACTTTGCAACTAATTTGAAGTAAGTTATATGTATTTTGAAAGAAGTACTACGTTCCTCTCTTTCACAAATCACATGAATTTCTCATTTTGCAAGACTAAGCAAATATATTTTCTTAATCGGAGAAAGTATAAACGCATTTATCCCACGAGATATCTCTGAGACATTTATATCGCAATCTCTTGCGCGAACCGTTTATTTATGAATATAGATATTTATAATTAAACAACTGTCAGGAAGGAGACGTGTCAAACTTTTCTACTTTCTCGTCTTGTAGTTCAATAGTTCATTAAGAATTTATCGTTCCGACTCGTTATTTAAACATGGCTTACAATTTGCGTATTTCTAACATATTAATTTCAATTAGATTATCGGTCAGATAAAATATATAAAGAGTTATAAGAATCTCACTGGAATAACAGATCCGCGAATTTCCATAAGAAGAAGTATCTCGCATTCAATGATGCATCTAAAGATGAAGCAGATAAAATGAGATGAAATAAAATTACAAGACAAAATTCCAGCATAAAATTCATGGTACACATTGATATTTCCCCATTTGAGTTTCACAAAACGTCAGGGTGCAATTTGTTGAAGAAACGATCCTTACATTTTGCATTTATCTTGAGAGGTAACTGACGTACAAACAATTATCAGCCAGACTCATTAAGACGGAAGCAGCTCGCTTCGACCTCGCAACTGCTCTTAAGGTACTTGGTGGAATGCAGCTATATTAAGGATTATCCGAGACAGTGACATACAACGTATTTGCATTCCGATTTACGAAAAGCACAAAATCCCGCGCCGACCGTAAATTAAATAACAACAGCTGTTCCGGCAGTTTCTCTATTTTATGCTCGCGACGAGAAGAGTTATTACAGCTACCACAAGGGAAACGTGTGTATGCGAGCGCGTGTGAGAATGCGAACATGCGCGTCTGCATTAACAAGAAAAGTATTACTTAAATCTATCGCGAATGTAAAATTGTCACGAATAAAGAGACAAGTATCTGCCATAAACGAGAAAAACTATTTCGGATACAAGGAAAAGGAAAAGTATTTCCAAGATAATATTGTACAAATTATTCTGACGAGTTTAATCGGCGTAATTAAAAATATATGATAAGAAAAATAGTATATTTCTTGAAAGAAAATGTATATCGAGTTAATTAAATCATATATTAAGACAGCAAAAAATTAGTTAATACGGCCAATAATTAATTGTATCTATAACGTGTGATATTTATTTACATTATTAATTTTTGTTTAAATAGAAATATTTATTCGTTCGTCTAAGTAAATATTTCTTTAAAATAAAACACGATACGTGTATGTTCGTAAAAAGTAGAATAGAATTATTTTGAATTTGCTAAAATGTTCTTCCTACTTTCTATAATACATATTTAGCTTGCGCGAATAGAGTTTTGCTATTATGATATAATAGTTCCTTTTGGAGTATCACGCTTAGGAATACGATAAACGTTAAAGTCTCACATTCCCGGGGAAGACATTCTCAGTTATAAATTATCACGGCAATTTCCTCCTTAAACTTACATTATCATTTACAGTAAGTATACGCGAGTTGGTACGATGTTAGCGTTTCGTATCCGAAACATTATCACAAGAAATCTCTATTAACATGGTATCTCCAAATTTAATTAAGAAAATAGGAAAATTATACATGCTTATCCTCTTATTTTCTATCCACAATGTCCTCTTTGTATTTCACATTTTTGTTTTTGTCCTTTAAAGATTTGAGCAATTTTGAAAATTTAATTTTCTGAAAAGAATCGATCACACTTCCGTATGTGACAAATAAAGTCTGATAATTCCACGTTGATGTGTATTTCGGCACACTGGGCCATTTTTGTATCATTTATTAGTTTAATTTTTTTTCAACAAAGGCGTTGATTGCGACCAATTGTTCTTCAATTGCAAATCACACAAAGGGCTTTTCAGAAATCGTATGTTCCGAAAACATAAAGGGGGGAGGGGGTGTTCTTTAAAAATGCTTTGTTACATTGCATTTTTATAAGCTATGCAGCACTGTAGAACAAGAGAGAAAGAGCGAAGAACGAAAAGAAGAAAGAGCCAAAGAACTACAGAGCTACAGAACGTATAGAGCGAAACTCTTCTTACAGAATGCAAAACTTAATTTAATTCTAGATGTACTTCGGATTTATTAATTTTAGTAAGGGGTAAACGCGGACGTCTCGTGTTAAACTGCTGAAAACATGCGGCAATTGATCGCCTCTCTCGATTTATCAGTGACAAAAAATCAAGCGCGGATTGGCCGAAGATAGATAGTTTGTCAGACGTACAGGACATCCCGTGTTTTTTTTTATGCCATTCCACTACCGCTTAAAAGGCACGAAACGTAACAAATACGACACGTTCGCCAGTCTCCCCAATGGCAGGCGATTAAGGGTGAGAGGCAAAAACGGGAATGCATTTGCCCGGTAACGACATTTCCATGCAATCTCAGACCACAACGGTGTTTTATTCCCGCAGGTTCCATCCTTCAACGGATCCTCTTACCTACGTTATCCGGGATTGGCGGACACGTCGCTGTCGTGGCTGGAATTGTCCGTCACGTTAAAACCGACCGCGCCGGACGGCGTGATACTCTACAACGGCCATCACAGCGACGCGACCGGTGACTTTATTGCTCTCTATCTCTCCTCGGGCCACGTGCAGTTCACCTTCGACCTCGGAACAGGACCTGCCACTTTGAGGTAAGCCGATGGCCCTCGACGAAGTTTCTGCAAACGGTTGCCGCCGAGCGCAGCGTACAGCCAGCTCGAGGGTGACAATTCACCCTCGGAGCTGTTCGTTTCGCGATAGACGGTATCCGCACCGCGCAGCGCGCACCGCTTCGAGTGTAATGAAGCGCTAATTGCACTGTTTGCGTATGCATCGTCAGGTAATTAAACCGACGCACGCGCGCGTCGATATCGTGCGCGAAACGCCCGGGCGTTTTTTCGCCCTGCTCATTTGCGAACAGAGACTTTTTAATGTACCCCAATGCTGATTATTCGAGTTGATTTAATTCGTTGCATTAAATCATGACAAATGAGATTATTGTTTAGTAAAATCGTTCCGTACCTGTTCCCTCGAATAAGCATCAGAAATATTTAACAAACAGTTGCACTCGGGCTGTTATATTTTTTAATGTCGGTTATCATTTTTGAGATAGCATTTTACGATAAGCGAAGTAAATTGATAAACCAATGCTGATCGGATTGTTTCATTTAATTCGTCGTAATAACAACGAATAAAATTATTAAGTAGAATCGATCAAAGTCGGTTCTCGTGAATAATTACTGCAAACAAATATTTCTAATAATTTAAATGAACCAAATTAATGAAGAGCGTGTCAATGTATGGTCGGCCTCTTTGAGGCCTAATAATATTATTTTCGCGTGAACGTATATTTATGTTCGTTTTTCGTAACTTATTCTTCGCAGTTGTTTTAAACACTTATTGGTATTATTAAATTGATCATCAATTATGTAATTGTACTATTTTAGCTTCGGATTGCGTTTCAAGAGTAATTGGTTGAGTTTGCTAAGCGAGAAATGTATATATAAATTTACGGGAAAATATTACACAAAAGATACAACCTGAACATATATTGGCATATTTGTTTTTTATGGATTCACTAAGCTATTTAATGGCCACCACCTTGCCTATAGGTCCTAATTCAATGGGCGTTTAAATTTCAATTTGATTTATATCTAAATAAGACCGAGAAATATTCATCGTTGTATATATTGGCATATTTGCTATTTGCTTGAATTATTATCACATATTACAATTATTATAATCTAAATTGAGTTATTATATTTTCTAATATTTATCCAAATTAAGCGTGCATTGAACAGATTCATCGTATTTTTAAAATTAAAACTATTTTTTGTTAAAAAAATTCTTTAAGGGTGATATAAAAAGATTATAATTAAAAAAAATGCAAATACACGTATCTAAACCAAATGTAAATATCTTGTTAATATTTTTTTTCATATAAAGAAGTGTTTAAAAAATGACATTTTATGAAAATCGTGTTTTTATTTCCCGTTTTTTATATCAAATTTTTAATTGTAAACAAGAAATGAAATTATTTCAACGAATATAGCACACGACCGTTTGTATTATTAATATAAAATTATTCAAGAATATATTCCCGAAAATAAATTTACGAAATACTTCGCATTCGCATTTCGATAGCTTGACTAGTAGACTGCTTTCAATTCCATTGAATAAAATCTGAATATTGGAATACCCTTCTATGCTTTGCAATCAAATAAAATTTTAAATAAATCGATAATCCAAAAAAGACACAAATATAACGTTAAATTTGTTATCACACGTAATTATGTTATAAAACAAAGTAACATATTGCGTACACGTGTGTATTATTGAGCACATATTATTTATTCTATCATTTGACCAACTTTTCATCAATTTCTTTGTGAAAGTGTCAGAAGAGATTATGTCGCAAGTTTTCAATTTTCAAGATTAAATTTTAGTAACTAGGCAACATTTCGTTATATCTTAACATGTTAGCTTTTAGTTTCAAATTACAAGTCTACCAAAGTAGAGCTTTCGTAAAATTAAAGACTTAAACTACAAAAAAAAGATCACTTGGAAGATAACAATTCTTCATGCTACGATATTTTAACTAAAAAAATATTGATTCAAAGAATAGGTTATTAAATATTAGTGCGGCAATGTAGAATTTTGTTTCTGCTCAGTGTTACGAATAAATTCATGACACGCGTATGTGAACGATCCTCATAATGCATGATCAAATATTCTAATACCAATTTCCTAGCCGTGCAGAAACGTTCGTGCGCTATTTATTATTCAGTCCGCTAGATAATAAATCTTATGCAAAAACACATCTCCTTCCCGCTTAATAAAAAGCGACCACTGCGAAACTCCGACGTAAAAAAAACCGTGCATTATTACGTGCGCCATTAAACAAGGACATTTAACCTCGTGTCCGGAAAAAAGAAGCAGTTAACAAGCGAGCCTCCAAGTTCCAGGCGTGTCTTTTATCGTAATAGCGCCGGGCGAAAAGTCCAATATGAAAATTTCCGACTCCATCTCGTTCCTTTATTAATTAGCAATTTACTTGCCGCTTACGATCCCACGAACTTCCCCCCACCCATATCCGGCCTTGTCCTGTCCCCCCGATTCGACATTAATTATGCAAGAATTTCTTCTGTCGAATCCTCTCGGGAAGGGAGTCCCCCGCCTAGGGTACGAGAGAGAATCCATTGTCTACGGAACGCGCGCCCGACTTCCCTCGCGAAATTCAAATTGAATGATCCGACTTTGTAGCTGGGCGCGTAAAGTTTCTGCGGTACGTGCGCGAATTTTCGTTTTCGCGTTCGCTCGGAGGAAAACTCCAGGCCGGCTGGCTGACTGGCTGACGCGGGGCCTCCCGGGCGTCGCGACGCGTCGCGTCGTCGCGAAATCAAATCGATGGAGCGTCCGTCAATATCGAGTTAACGTCGATTATAATTGTAGACGTGGCGAGGAGAGCGCGGCCCCTGTTAATTGCTTCGCGCGGACACCAGCGACGAGAAGAGTGCCGTTTCAATTTTTCAATGCGAAAGCCCCGTTCCTCTTTTTAGCCGCTAACGCGTTTTTGCGATAGCTTCATTTTGCGGAAAGCGCAGTTTCTCCGGGCGGAGCGTCCTCCAACGTAAGATTTTTAACGAAAGAGGCGCAATGTAAAAATACGATGCATACGTGTGCGCACATCGTGTAAGTGTATATGCAGCCCGTAAAGTTAACGTAAAATCGGGGGAAGATTGATTCTTTTTTTTTGGTGAGAGCATAAAAGAGGTACGAAATATAAATTTATTCTCGCGTGAGGCTTCATTTTTGAAAAAAAAAAAATTAAATTGTTCGAAAAATCCGTAAAAGAGTAATATCGTCTCTCTTTTCCAACTTCGGATATTTTTCAAGAACCTTATGTCATACTTCACCAAGTTAGAAGGATCATATCGTCTCTCGTGCTATACTTCATTTTCCTGCTCGGCGTTCTTATAACGAAAAAGATGAAGGAATGCTAGAATAAAGTACGTTCACTAGAAATACAATAGTAACAGGGAAAATTAATTTACGAGAAATATACATAAATAAATAGAGATACAGCTACAGTTTCAATTTAGAAACAATAACCAAGTTATTTCTTTTCGTTCGAAACACATAATCTCTTTTATCAAAAGAGTATTTAAGGTCCATTGAACGTAGCTTTCTGGGAAAACGATTTCTAATACAAAATATGTTGAAAAACTCTTTTATATATATAATAAGTAAACTGGCATTTTGATGCGGTTTGAAATGTTACTTTCTGTGAATCCCTCAACTCTTTTCTAGATTCAAAGTGACCCAAAAAAACAAATCACTATCGGAGCAGGAGGTCGCGCCTCACTCGTGAAAAATAATGCACAGCTCTCGCATAGATTCGTAACCACTAATTAGGAAACTTTCTTCTCTCTGTCTGATGAAATTTTCATATCAAAACCTCACCCGGCCCCTCAAACGTTAATGACGGCGCATTTTCAGCGTGCAATGTTGCATTATCTGCATTATCGTTTCAGAAGCGAAAATCCGGTTCGTCTTGGCGAATGGGTCGAAGTTCGGGTTTCCAGGACAGGTCGTTTGGCATCCCTAGAAGTTGAAGACGGCCCGGCCCAGGAAATCCTGGCGCCCGGAGCGTTCACGCAATTATCCTTACCGCTGAACCTCTATTTGGGCGGCGCGCCGTCCCCCGACATGTACTCGCCGAAGATGAAAACTACGGCCAGCTTCGTCGGCTGCATTCAGACGATCGTGCTGAATAATCGCGAGGTAAGAACACCGGGATTATACAGGCTGCTCCGAAGTTGCGCGGTAGATAATGCTACTGTCGGAATGCCTCGGAGTTTGAGTCTCGCTGGTCTGGTAGATAAGTCGTTGAAACCTCCTACTTGAATCACTTGGATTTAAATCTCTATCGTCGTTTCCTCGCGTTTTATAAAAATGGGTCGAGATCAAATAGACGCCTGAACGTATAATTGCAAGTTTCGGAAATTGCCAATAACAGTAAGGATTCAACATACGGTTCAGATTGAGCTAAATAATGAAATTAAGAAATTCAATTAATTCTTCGAAACTAACAAATCTCCCAATTTTGTTTTCTAATAAGAAATATTGAGATTACATCCCTAGTATAAAAATAATTGGTCGAAACAAACGGTTCTGAATTTTTCACTCCTTTAATAGCCCATTGTATGCGAGAAACAAATAGAAGAAGCAATAGAGAGAAAGTGTGTGCGTGTGTATGTTACGATCACACATGTTTTCAATCATATAGAAATCGAATCTCTTTCCGTCAGAAATATTTTAGTCGGTACAAGCAAAGTTTCGCTTCCTTTCTCGTCCTATTTCGACCCAGCATTAGAGGAAAGCCCTCTATTATGAGATAGGTTTCTAATATGAGATAGCAGATTTTCGACATCCAAATTCAATCACAAATCTTGTTTCGCGACCATTACACAATCTAACGAATTTTCCACTAAACAGACTTCGCTCTGAGAGCAATAAATTCATGGTGGCGTCAACAGATGACCTTTTAATTGAACAGAAACCCCGCTATCTCATATTAGAAGTCTACCTCATGATAGGTGGACGTCCTTCTATTATTGCCGTTTACATCACCATTACTGTCTACGCAACTATTACGATTCTTATCGCAGGTGGGCATCCTAGCCGAGGCGCTCGGCGGGGTGAACGTGGGTAACTGCGGGCACGCGTGCGAGGCCAGACCGTGCGGCGACGCGGAATGCCGGCCTCTCCGCGAGCGATTTACCTGCCGGTGCCGACCAGGAGTACCGCACCCTTGTCCCGCACCGGACGACTACACGCCGTTGATCCCGCCACCGGCGAGAGCCAGCAGCAACGCCGTCACGCCCGTGAGATACGAGAGGGCTGTACCCAGCTTCACCGGCAGCGAGAGCTACCTGCATTATAACGACGCCGACACGATGAAAAGGTGCTCAATACAAAGATAATGAGACGCAGACGTCAGTAACAAGGAGCTCTGATAACCCCGCGCCTCGGAATACCGATTGAGTTCAATTATAAGATGCCTTTATGCCCGTTTTCACCAATATTATTTAACTTTGCTTGTTTAATTCAGTCTTCCCTCCTTCTAACTGCTCCCTTAGAAAGGGACAAAGGTGATTTAAACTAAGATCAAAGATTAACTAAGATTAAACGACGTTGGTGAATATCGGTGTTTTAGCCTCACGATGCAATCGTGATTTTGCTTCCTGAGAATTTCGAATTAACGACGAAACGGATAGACGGTTCCTTCGTCCCCGGACACTTTCTATTTTGTGCGGCATTTGTCCCATTGCGCTTCGAACTATTTACGATACATGACACTCCCCGTACGAGCGTACTCGTCAACTGAATATACCCCCCTAGTCTCGTGATATCGCGATGTGTTGACGACGCGTTTTTTGCAATTTAAAAATCCGCGGGTTGATTCGTTTATTAACATTTTATTTATGCGAGCGTGAAATAATCGGCAGCACGCAAAAGTTCGGTAAATGTCAAAGCGACATGTCGCCGGCTTTTGAAAGGCGAGTGGGGCGGTAAACAGCGTTACACGTTGCACTACACAATCGCTCCTTGACCTGATTAAATAGCGCTGCGTTAGTTTATCGAGCGTTCGCGCCACGCACAAGTAACGACTGAGCGATCTGAGAAAAAAAAATAGTTTTTATTTTGTCAGGCAACGCTCTTTAATTTACGCGTAAAGGTTGTCCAATTATTTTTTACCAGGCGATTATATAATTTTCTAACAGTGCTTTAACAGCGTCTCTTTCCTGCATTACTCATGGAGCGAGCGTTAATATACGCGCTAATTAGGTACATAAACTAAATTAGAACGTAAAATTAATTTTATCAATTATACACCAATTTAAATTGATGAACGGTTAAAATTGATGTAAGTTGAATTATTTAATTATTTCTCTTCTCCATTGACCTTTCCCCGTGCGCGTGCGTCGTCACGTTCGCAATTCTTTTTCCATTCTATCTTTTGCATTTCTTTTTCCATTTTTCTATTACGCCCTTGTCGATATTTGCAGGATTCTAATTTCTATTCTATTTTTCTCATTTCTTTTTCCATCTTTCTAATACGTCCTTGTCGATATTTGCAGGATAATCAGCTATAGGGTAGATATCAATATGCGATTCCGCGCCAGCAGCAGCTCCGGCCTGCTGCTGTGGAGCGGCCGCCAGTCGGATCCTCAGGAACAAAGGGACGAGAACGACGACTTCCTCGCCCTCGGGCTGGATCATGGCTATCTCACTCTCGCGTATAATTTGGGTTCCGGGGAAGCCGTGCTACGGTATAATCTAACGCGATTGGATGACGATCTGTGGCATCGTATCAGGGCAGTTAGGTGAGAATAAACGCTTTATGCGCTTCGTTACCCAACCCTTCCTTCCGCTTGCGCGCCTATTTTCATATTTATTTATTTAATATCCCTTTATATGTTCGATATATAAAGAGAGAAGAGACATACTGTGCAATGTCTTTTTAAATGTAGAGGAAGTAATTATTATTTTTACGATCATAACTTGACGTTTCGTTAACAAGATGCTAGATAGAATGCACGCGTATTTAGTTAGATTTACGAATTAGGTTATTTAAAAAAGAAAATATTTCTAATGTTAAAAATTAGAAAGCTGTGTCGATTTCTAGAACAATTCAATTTTAATGATTTAATTAAAAAATATATCTAAATTTGTTAAAAAATTGCTAGACCGAAGACACGTAGTTTCTATACATACATGCAAGTAGAGTATTGCGTGCAAATGTTGTTCTATTTTTAATTTTCCGTATAGCCGCGTGGCTTGAGGCTACCATTTAAAATGGTACTATTTCCATGAAATTTCATGAAGAAGGAATATTTTTATAAACATTCACGTATTAATCTGCACTGTCGTATATTTTGCCGAGAGCGAGTAAAAAATATCTGTATCTACCTCTTTCCAAAGCAAATCGCTTTTTATTAAAACCGGAGAAAAGAAAAATGTTTGTGTTCGAAATGGGTCATAGAGCAATGAATAACATTGACTTTTTCTAGAAACGAGCAATGGGCATCTCTCGTGGTAGACAGTGGTACTGGCGTCTCAGCATCTTCTCCGGGGCAACTGAGACAACTGAACACCGATACCGGTCTTTACGTTGGTAAATAATCAAACTTTATATTGTTACTAACTCATCGTCAGGAAGCTTAAATTTAATCTCAAAACGCAAGCTATCGTTGGCAATACGTTTTTAAAAGACTCTCTGAATTAATTCTACATCCGTAAAAAATAAAGCTACCGATGAAATTAATTCTTGCGCAAATTAACTGTTTCAAGGATCCTTAAAATTACGCTGTATTCGTAAAATTACAATCACGATAGCATAATAAAACGCGGTAAAAAGTTACATCTGCGTTTTTCGGATTAAATATAACTTCGTGTGAAAAAAGAAACGAGTCTTTTCATGGAAATTCAATTTGTTCCGAAGGCGGTGCACCGGATATCGTGAGGACAACGGGAGGCAGATACACAAAAGGCATCGTGGGTTGCATCAGCGACCTCGTGCTGGACTCGGACTTCTCCGTCGCTTTGTCCTCGCCCGCACAGGCAACCAACACACACTCATGCATCCCCTGAAAGAGAGATATCCGTGCCGTCCGACGTCAGGTGGTGTTGTCGGGTCCATCCCGAAGCTAGGATATGAAAATTTAAGGATAACGTATCGCACCGCGGTGAAATAGCCGCGGCAGATAGTGCTCCGCGGAAAGTGTGCATCTGTGTCTCTCGTGCATCCACGTGCGGCCGCGCGTAATGTCCTGCGCGCGGCTCATCATTTTTGTACAGACTCATCCTTCCACAGGTGGAACTCTCGAGAAGATGGAGATCGAGCGGGTCGGCAACCGTCGTGCGCGGCCATCGACTGGTAGGCGGCTTTACTGTAAATATTAGGGCGATATCCGAGATACAGAGCGGAGATATCTATCAATTTGCCTCGCGGCATTAATCCTTGGCGCTGCGACTTCCTGCCGAGCCTTACGCTCGGCCGGCCTTACAAGGTTCGATCGAAAGCGTCGCGTAAACGAGACAACGATAATGATTCTCCGACAAAGTTATGGGGCATTAAAAATGATGTTCGTTTCCTCATGACGTCGTTAAACGATTGCAACCGTTCGTCATATCGAAGCTCATTGCATTGTCTTATTTACCCGAAAGTCACAACTACTCCACTTGATCGTGCTTCTCGAGAACTGAGAGAGAAACTGGTTTTAAGCACAACCGTTTGTGTAATTTGTAAGATTATTTTCGACACCAACTAAAATGATAATTAAGAAGTGATAACTAAGAGAATATGGAAAATATTAAATATACAATCGAAATATCGAAGTAACATATCCATTTTTCACAAAAATGTCGCTGCTAATAAGGGTTGGGAGTAAGTTAACGCAATCGTGCACGGTAAAATAATACTTTGATGTACAATTAAACTAAACAAGTAAGACAGCTTTTCTACTTCCATTCTTCGTAAGTAATTATCGCTAAGCAATTCTTGATTGGGTTAAAAAGATAAAATTTCGCCTCGCCCCACGGTCGCTGGTACTTTTTAATTTATTTCTTTATCTAATTAAGATTTAAATACCGAGGATGTTACTAAAATTCCAGCGAAAGGACGCGAAGCGAGCGTAAACGTTGTAATGAAAAAAATAGAGAGACTAATCCGATTTATTAATTAAGTGAAATTTATCAATTATTGCTGTGTAATGTCTGCGCTGTTTTACGCGCAAGAGTCGCGAGAGAAGTTTCTTATCGTTAAATTTGCAGTATTTCCCACTTTTACAGAATTACAATAAAGTTGATGATGATTGCACTATCTTTAAATCACGTTAGGCGAAGATTATTCAAATTAAAATTCCGCGGAAATTTTTGCAATCGTTTCCTAAAAAAAAAAGTCAATGCTCGTGCCGCGGTAAATTATAACCTTTTACTCATGTCTGTTCTTAAATTGAGTCAAAGGTGATTTAAAACGGTAATTGATTAAATTAAAATTGGCAGCAATTACGTTTCATTTTCGCTCGGACTAGGAAAAGTGAAAAGCGAATCGAACTAAAACTTTCTTATCTGACACTCGTGATTAAACCACACCGTACTATTAATAATTTCAACTTTACCCATAGCTGCGTATTAATAGTCGCCTCTCTCGAAAATTGTTTCGTAATTAAATTCGCGCGAATTAGATTACTACTTGTAATAAAATTTATTAGTAATAACAATGTCTATCGTGACGATAGTGGAGTCAATGAAGCGACGAGAGTGCATTAGTTTAACGCTCTACAAAATCAGGACTTCATTCAAGAAGGAATCTTGTAGCAACGCTTACTTTACGCAAACGTGATATGAGAGGATTGAGATTCGCGCGAGAATGTGCGTAGCATCCATAAGGAAGAAAGGAAAGGGAAGTCGTTGCACCAGGATAATGCCCGGCCGGATATAAAATTTGACGGAGCGCGTCTCGAAGACGGCTTTCGGCCTAATAAGATAAAAGTATGTAGAAAAAGCAACCCCTCCGCGTCAATTTTGATTATTCCCTCCGACCGGATGTTATCTTCGACACGAGGTGTCATAACCTTCGATCTTTACGAGTTCAAAGCATTCAGCAATTATCGAGAAAATCGGGGCGCGCCTGGATCGGCGCTCGATAAAGCCTCAATTGAGGGAGAATTCGAATGGGGAATTCAGGGAGAGAAGCACGAGAGAGAGAGATGGATATTACTTTAAAAACATGAAAATTTTCTCGCAGAGTTAATTACGTTTATGTCTGCGTAACGTTCTATACTTGTTTTTGCTGTACGCTGCTTTAATTCTTTCTAAAACTGATTCCTGCCTTTACGTTTCTCTTTTAAATATTAAAAAAAATTTTTTTTTTAATAACGTTATTATAATTTTAATTCACATTTTTACCTTACGTTCCTTTGAACAATTATATTCTTCATAAAAATATGATAATGTATGTGAAATTTCTTTTATAAAGAAAATGCAATCAGCAGAATTACATGATTGGTACGCTAGCAAAATTTCGCAACTCAAAAACGACACCGCGTCACTATTGTAATGCCGGGGGGAAAAAAAACTGTCTAGCGCCGGTCCAGGCAGTGTGTGCTCGCTGCTCCTACGAATCATTGCGTACCGCAACTTTTCTAATGATCTTAAGAATCATCACGATCTTTTTCTAGCAGCTAAGTCACAAGCGCAACTACGAGCACGAGTTTTAGTTCCACGACGATATCGTTGATATTGTGATTGATACGAGTAACTACTAATAAAAATAAGAGAGAGATAAAGAGCTATGCCATGGACCAAACACCAACACTTGTATCACCGTCTATTCCAACGAGAGTATATAATACGTAAAATGCAACTTCAGAATGCAAAGCGCATATCCTGATGACAATGCGGGGCTCGCGTCCTTTGTAAACAATCTCATCCGGTGTTGGGTAAACTTTGCAAATAATTTAGGCAATATATGGATCTTTGACCCATTTCGTCCGTATAAACGCCACACCTTAAGGGTATTTTAAGGCTATGATTACAGCAATATTCCTTATGCAAGAAAAACTTGCATTTTATGTTAGTAATAAGACACTTTTCATCTTCGTTAAAATCACTAAAATTATTGTCCGTTTATTCGCGTGAGAGAAAAACGTAAATTGAGTTTCTGAAATTCATTTAAAAAGCAAAAGTGCAAAAAAGCAAGGTTTAATATCATAACATACGCGGTATACGAAGTATTTGTATCTCATGACTTTGTATGGTAAAAATAACAAATTATCATTTTAAACAGAAATATTTTCACCGCGACTTAGCTAATGTTTAATTTTCTGTTCAGTGACAATTAAAGTCAAAATTGAATAATTAATATTTTGTTCAACGAAGGAAAGCGAGGAAACGAGAGGATAACAATGACACTTTTACATATACGTATAAAAAAAAAGAAGAACAAATGATATCTTTATTATGCAGATCGTCGCATATTTTTTTATCTTCATAGAGCGTTTCACTCAATCCTATGAACACAATTTAGCACTACCGGTCGGAAAATCCCAGGTCAATACGTATACACACCCTATCTCACTCCTGAGGAAAGAGACGAGGGGAGAAGGAAGTAGAAAAG
The DNA here is from genome assembly GCF_000949405.1 of Vollenhovia emeryi. Taxonomy (NCBI): domain Eukaryota; kingdom Metazoa; phylum Arthropoda; class Insecta; order Hymenoptera; family Formicidae; genus Vollenhovia; species Vollenhovia emeryi. The sequence goes on from NW_011967148.1 coordinate 390,418, forward strand.
TGAGACAGAGAAATGAACGAAAAGAAATGAGGTGAAATAACGTAAGGCATATAGAGTAATCGATGAACTTCACTTTGTCATCGCACGAAAATGATTTTAAAATGACCTACTAAAACACATACACACACTTGCACACACGTGCGTGCGTGCGCGCGCTCACACACACATACACCCCACAGACACACATCATAAAAGCAATCGGCTGTAGTCAATTTTGTACGGATGTTATTTTCGGGACTAAATATAATAATATATCAAAGATGGGTGGTAGTCGGTAGTAGAAAATGTAATAATATACGATTTAACTGATTGTACGTCGAGAATTAGCAGAGTAATTATCGTTCTCATTAATCCTCTCACGTTCGGACGAGAAGAAAAATCAAAGAATTAGCAAAAAGTGAGTCCTTCGGACGAAGAGACTTGCCGTTTCCGGTGTGAAATAATTCCGTTTGTCCTAGTAATTTATTATACATAAATTGAAATGAGAGATTTAACGTGTGTTTCAGCTCTTTAAATAGAAATTGGTCGAATTATACAATCGCATCATTATATGATCTGTGTCCAACATATACAGTGTACGTCCAGCGCCTTTGTTAAAAAAATTTTTTTTTCACGCGTGGGATGTGTAACGCGTGGGAGGATTAAAGGCACTTTTTCTAGCGTAATTCAATGTACAATATTTCGCGTAAGTATGCATTGAGTGACTTGAGGCTTTTGTGTTCGTACGTTGAATACGTTTTGTATAGCGCGGTACTCCGTTTCTTCGAGATAGCAAGTAAACCCGCAGGAATCTACGGAGGCGGAGAATTTCTCGGGAAGTCCAAGCATGTTGTGCTGATTTTGTAATTGCAACGCATCCAACTTGGAAATATGGTTCCTGGACGCATTCCACCCAGTACCGTCGAAATTACTCGAAGTGTGCAACGTATAATTCGAATATTCAATAACAATATTCCAGCTGTGGTAATTATTCCAAAATGGGATTTCCCGAGTATCCGCATGCTTGAATTGCGAATATCCGGGTCGATAATAATTCCGTTATTCCAGCAAACACAGCAAACTCTTATAATAACAATCAGCTGTCCGACGTATAAATTTCGAAAGCTATTGCAAATTAGAACTAAATCAAATTGCGATTACAATTCGTAATTGAATATCCGATCTAGTTTTCTCAGATTGAGATTAAGTATCCTAAAAGACAGCCAACTTACTGCTCGATAATTGTTTTAATCAGTAAATAGTTGGAATTCGTCCCGATCGCATAAAGCTTGGAATAACTAATTATGCGGTTGCCCTTTGAGAATTCGAGTATTCGATGGCAAATCTGATTCTAACAGCAACGTACGATAGTAGACCGAAGCTTTAATTAATTAGCGCTTGCCTTCGCACCTGCCGTTTCAAACTTTCAATCGTACGTTTTTCATTCGAAGATCAAAAACAAAAAAGAAAAGTTTCATATCCATTATATACATATATATATATACATATATATATATAAGAACAAGCGACCCTTCAATGAAGCATGAATGAGAGTCCTTGCGAGAAAATGAATGTGATTTTTTGTTCTAACGTTCTAATGTGCTGTATCGAATTAGAACGAGAAACTGTCACTTTATGAGTTGCAACAGTTTCATTTGCGAGTCGGAGCAACTTCTGCAGAGACGGAATCGGTCGATAAATCAAATACTTTTAATTGTTTCCTTCCTGCAGAACTTGGTCCGGATTTATTTACAGCAAATTAAGAGTTCTCCAAATTCTTTTAGGAAATTTTTAAGAAATGTTTATAATTTTAACTACGCAAAAGCAATTTTAACTACGCAAACGCAATATGTTGGATATTTAACGTGACAAACGTCTATATTTAAATGAAATTAGCAAATGGTACATATTATTTCTGATAATATGGGCTAATTGCTTCTCTGATTACTGTTGCCTAAGAAATTTTATGTCATGTCTTTATTTACTAAAATAAAGCGCAGTTGCGTTGAAGCAACTGGTCTTGAAACGCGTGACAGCATCAATTTAAAAAGTTCCGCGAACTATCGCTAATAGAATATGGCGTTTCTTCATTGAAAGAACTGAATCAAAGTCGATTGGAAAAACTTAGATTGGAAAAACGGCGTCGCTTTTACCGATAAGATTATCTGACGATAATTAAACATGGTGCGATTTCTACTCGACTATCAGATATATTGATCTGATCTGATCGAGTGTAATTGAAATGCATCTGAATGAAATTTTTGAGAAGAGAAAATCGTCGCTATTATTTCATCAAATTTCTGTTCTTTTAATAAATTGTGCTATAATGTTTTCAATTATTTAATATAACATTCTCCAACTAAACTTATTAATGTTTCTTTAACGTTTTGAACGATGTATGGACAAATAATAACTAAATTTATGTCAACGATATTAAAATCAGAAATGATTTAAAAAGCAAGTAAAATTTCTGTAGAAGCAAGCAAAATAAGTTGCAGTTTATCAATTTATTTTAAACACAGTTTTCTGTTTATTTACTCTCATTATAACTTTTTAATTAAAATAAACTGGGGAGGCTCGCAAAGAGATCGAACTCATAAGATAATCATAACTAATGCCATGAAGTAAAATAAATAATTTATTATTATGATTTATTATTTATTAGACTCCACGATTCATTAACTATGTTTATCTTGTGTAATTTTTTTATTGAATAAGTTGTGGGATGAAAAGAATATCTGATATAGTTAAATAACATAGAAATATGACGACTCCTTAAATTATACTCTCTCTCGTACAAAAACTTTACGTACACAAATTGTACGTACGTAAAGGACGCCGTTTTTTCTGAGCACGTTTTTTAATTTTCAGATTTAATTCGAGTCGGTGTACCTTTCGTAGGAAGAAGAGACGGGCACGTAAAAAAAATCAGTCTCGAATTCGCTTTTAGAACGTCACAGCCGACAAAAGTTACTATTTATCTCGTTTATAAAAGAAAAGGATAAATGCACACACAATCGGACGTTCGCACTTGATTTCGAGCACCGTACAAGCACCTATACATCGAAGTTGTTTTTTTATTATTTTCAGTGTATACAGGATGAGCTGTTTAAACGAGAATACGGAGATTGAGTGGAAACGTTACGGGCGAAATAGAAAATTAAGAAGAAATTCATGGAAAGGAGTACAATCGAAACTCCAATTAGATAAAGAAGCGCGGATTCTCCACGTTCTCGTAAAAGTGGCTCTTGCCCTGCGTCCCTCGATGTAATCCTGCGCGAAAATAGTTTACCAGAAGTTTCTACGAATTTCAACCCTTTCGCCAGTTTCGTTTGTGTGCCGGAGACATTCGAGAACGAATGAATAAATTTCCACGCTCCGCGAATTTACCGCAGTTTGCACAAGATGATCAATTTGCACAATTTACTTGTATTTAGAATATAATATAAAGCGCGAGGTTAAAACGTGAGGTTTAAGGACGATTTTAAAAATCTCCTACAATTAGAGCGACGACGATAAATCAATACGAATTTTCGCGAGTTATCTGTAAGTCATGAATAATGCAATTTTTATCCGTTGTTTATATAATACCATACCGTGCAAAGCACTTTGATTAACAAGTCTTACAAATCTCACTACATCTTCATTTTATTTACCGACACTTACCAATTCGGACGCGCATGTAATCGCTTACTTGCCGGGGGCTTAGCGAAAGGGTTGAGGCGCGATCACAGAAAACGTTCAAAGGGGAAAGATTTTTTTTTAGCGGCACAGAATGATATTCGACGATTAAGCACGTGTAATAAGGCTGACGCGCGCGCGTACTTTTCACATCATATCCACTAAATCTAAAGCAAATCGCTGGATATCACACCTCAAGACAAAACGGGAGAATTGAGAAGAGAGCGGGAAGAAGCACTATATTGAAAAAAAAGGGGGAAAAATATCAATACATATTAATATATAATAGATATTATATTATTACTGAATATTATATTAATATATGATGCTATATATATATTAACTATTTCTATTATGTCCGTCTGCAAAGTCTATTAGAAGAGTCTATCCTGTCGACCTATTCTTACGACCCATGTGGATCTCCTCGGATATCTATGTACATACATGCGCGCGTGCGCGCGTGTCGACGAGCGCGCGATTATCGCGAGGCGATGTATCTCCTTCGAAACACACATACGCACACGCATTCACATGCACACACACATACACACACACACACACGCCCTCGGAGATCCGCAAATTTTGCGCAAATTACGCGCGCGTTCGACGACACGAGCGTTTACGCGCGCGTAACGAGACTCGCCGGGCGGCCGAAGCCCTCGGTCCTCGCGAGCCTCCCGTCCTCGTTTCAGACGATCAATGTGTAAGATCTTCATCGTTAAATGTTCGTGAGACGCTCGTGGCAATAAAGATAAGGAACGCTACGTTCGCGATCGTTTGCGATCTCTCGCTTCAGTCCTCTCCGGCACTTGTCGTGGGCGCGTCGACGCCCGCGTACGAATTGCGGAAACGTATTGTGGATTAATCTTGGACAGACGATGTGACGAGTGTAAAAAGGCACCGCTCGCTTCATTCCTATGAAAATGCCGTTATTTTATCTACGCAAACCATCGCCGAGTGACTGCAGTTAGGATTAAATTAACTTATTGTTAGTTATTCGCGAAAGTAGAATAACGGCATCTTCAACGATGTTCCCTTTGATTTTCGATTAGCTAAGAGAATGTGTCACAATGCAAATTTCCTGCAATTAAATACGATGTAAACTAAATAATACGAAAAGATCGTATTTCTAATGAAACGAAAATAATTGAACGACCATGCCGCAAAATTTCGGAAATCAATATCGAATCGCACGGCGATGTAAAGCTGAATTTTCGCAAAGTTGATACACGCGACTTTCATGTAAAATGTAAATGCCACCGCTCCTCGTCCCTCCAAAAATTGTCGTGGAGAAATAATCGCAAGTGCTTTCATATAATATCTTTTTATATCACTTTTCTGCGCCGATTCTGCGGTAACTCCGTTAAGCAGGAGACACGCGCAAAAGCTTAATCAGTCAGACTTACGACTTGAGAATCTCAACCAATCGGAATTTTCAGCGTTGCTTTCAAGTTTCGTTCAAGTTTCAAAACGGCTGCTTACATTCTTTGCTCTCATTGGTCACTTTCCTCAAGTCTTCAGTCTTACCGCTCAAGTGTTTTCGCGTGTTTGAGCCTTTACCCGTTAAGAATAACAAAATAAGCGATAAATAATAATCGCGCATGTGAGCTTCATCGTGAGATCTACGTGAGTTTTATTACCCGTGTCCAGGATTAATGGAACAATCTTCCTGTAGTGCGATTGTTATTGCTCGCACGATATATCACAAGTGTAGCGATCACACGACCGAGAATCGATACTCTATCAATCTGCGTGTGCCGAGGTGCGTTATCGCGCGTGAACGTCGACGTTTCGCGACACCGGCCCGTGTATGGCGCGTGATACGACTAATGATTTATTTCGAGGGTGTTCGGTTAGTACCACCTCCCCCCCCCCCACTCCCCTCCTTCACCTGGCTCTGCGATTTGAAACGGAAAATTGCGGGGACCCGCGTGCCGTTTTACCGGGCGACCGATTCGCATCGACGAATTTTATACGTGTGTGATTTACATAAGCCCGAAATTGAGTTGTACACGATGGCGCACATCGGTCGGCGCGGCACGATTATTTAATGGATTGTGTACGTATACGTTTGAACACGCAGCGGTTAAATTCATATGAACTATGAGCAAATGTGTGTGTCTCAGCCCATGTTGTCAAAGCATCAATAAAAAGAAACAAAGAGATTTTATAAACCGTGCGATGTTTCTCGATTTTGCGAATCCTCTCTCCACGTATTTTCCATTTATTTGCCTTCAATTTGCTACGGAATGTCGTGCAACAATTTGCAACGGCAGGATTCCGTCACTGGATGAATGTAAGTAATTTTTTACACATTTGTAATAAACTCTCACCGGTGCGGCGCAGCAGCGGAGTTGTAGTATCTTTTTCACGTTGTTATGCGGCGTCTACAATGAGATCTTTAAGACGCAAGATTTACGAAAGTGACCTATCACAATGGAATGTGAGACGAATAAGGGAAAAGTTCTCAGAAAAATTAATATTTTAAGAACTTATTACGCCGCGCATTGAGTTTTTCACTCGCCTTTTACATAGTTACGAAAGTTAATTTAATTAATTAATTAATTTAAATTATAATAGTTAATTCAAAAGACTTTGATGCAGAAGAAACAATTGCGATTCCTGCCGATTATTATCAACCCGGCTAATAGACCGTTGACCGACCTGTGAAAAAGTCGTAAAAGTGATACTACAATCTCACGAAGTTCACCTGATGGAACTGTCACGTTATCAAACGGTATCGGCTACCGCTACGATTGCACAGGACTAGCTTGATAAAATCAAGCACAATTATTTTTTTAATTACCCTTTCGTACATTAGACGCAGCATATTGCTTTTTCCAATCGAAATAGACATCAACAATAATGTTACACGAAGCTACATATGTAACTGTGCCTATTATGTAACATTATTTTATTAATATGCAAACGAAAAATTAAATTGTAAAGGAATCTATTGATCATTTGCAATAAAAAATCTATCGATTAAAATTTTATTGGAATTAAAAACAAATCGATCTATAGAAGCCCTCCACCACCCCCGCCGATTTCAATCGACGGTGGTCCTCTTTGATTTGCAATTTGAGTTTTGCATTTTTATTATTTATTTCATTTTTAAAATAATATAAATTTTTTATAATTTACTTTGCAATGTATACAATATTATAAAAGAAATAATTGCATTATAAAATTAAAAATTTAATATACAATACAATACCATTTCTTTCGTAATTACATACACATATGAAATATTCCGTATAACAACATACAATTCTTGCAATGTAAAATATGTGCCTATTGCATTCATTTATGAAATTTTTTAAAATAATTATAGGATAATATTTAAAAATTTCTCATTTTATTCAATGTATGTATTTGCGACCAAAAAGATCATTTTCCTACCTACTCGTGTTTTAACTTAATTAAGAGAGAGAGAGAAGAGAGAGACTAGACCTAAAAGTCGTTTATTAAAACCGCGACGCGATTTATAAAAGGTTCGATTTGGGATTATAATACGCATGCGATTGGGATTTACTCCGAGAAAAAAAAGACAGTCAAGCAACCCATTTTGGGGTCTACAATTAGTAATCGAATTATTTGATTGTTCGTAACTCTAATCTTTTACGAATTTTACTCCGCGTAACTAAAAATCGCAATTAGCTATTCTATCTAGGTATATCCAGGATTTTTAAGTAATACTAATCAATTCTCTCAATTAGTTCTATTGATATTCAGTAATCGACGATCACTAATTGTGGGCCCGAAAATAAGTGGCTTAATTGTCTTTTTTTCCCCCGAGTAATAGGAGTCTTCTCAATCTCGCACACATGCAAGAATATACATATAAAGAAGAATAACCCACCCAAATTTTAACAAATAAAAGAAATCAATTATTTTGTACATTACTTTACTTACATACTATATTATTTTATTCTTATTACATTGCAGTTACAATTTTATCTATCTTCTTATCGAGTTATGTCTCCCTGCCCCTGCCTATCCGAATCCCTACCTACGCAAATTCCGATGTACAGTCCTATCCATTTTCCTACTTAACCGTGTCCCAACTTTTAATAGACTTAGAAGTCTTTTATTAAAACCGCGACGCGATTTATAAAAGGTCCGAGTTGGGACTGTAATGCGTGCGCGATTAGGATTTAAATCTTATCAATCTCGCACATATACGAGAATATATGTATAAAGAAGAATAACCCACCCGGATGCAAAGAAATCAAATTATTTCGTTTATCGCCTTATTTACACCACTCCATCACAGTGGCCAATATTGACCACTTCCCTCGTTGGGCCAGAGTGGACATACCTTTTGTTGCTCCTGGCCATACAGTCTGGTCATTTTGACCAGATATCAGGAAGGAAGAAAACTCCTTCCATAGTCGGTTTGTTATCGTCGCCGACAGATGTTACGTACGATTTGAATTTAACGCGAGCGTCGATCGTATCGAAAAATACACGACTACGAGAAGTTAATTAAAAAAGAATTTTAAGTCGAAAACATTTACTGCATAAAACTAATCAAATCTATTTCTACTTCCGTTATTTACTCGAGTGTATTGACCGTCTCTCTTCGTGACTCGATCTTTCAATTCAAAATTTAAGTCTATACGCAGACAACATTTTACTTCGCGTTATATTAATTTTAACTATATTCCGCGATAAATTAACATTTCTAATATGGATGAAATCACGAAAGTACTAATATCATGGAAATGTTTCTAAAAACCGATCGCGAAACTCGAACGCGAAAACCGATCGCGGATGTATGAAGATGCGTATGATTGTGCACGTTGATCATGCGAGACGCATCTTAAAGGTGTATCGCGAAATAAATATACAGAATGAATGACGTGAGATCCAGAGTTAAAGAACCTTTTTGCACCATAGATACTGATATTGTAATTGGATATTTTAGGTACTCAATACTGTACAAGAATAATTTGAAATGTTTCAGCGTTCTTGACAAAATATTCAGGATCTCTCGTCATATTCTTCTACTTTACACATCAATAAGTTGATAAAAAATGGATAGATCGCAAGTGTTTTAGTCACAAGTGTATTAGTTCGACGAATACGTCAATAAATAATTCGCTTTATTCGCGCAATTTCTGCGAGGTGGTTCAATAATTCTTAACATGGAAAATGAGCTCAATATATTCTGATTTCTAGAGCTCCATGAAATCAAACGAATGTGAAAGAAAATTCAAGAACCCGTTGAACGTCAATGGCTACAGGAAGGAATGAATCTCGGATCTTCCGGATTGCCCCCCGATAGCGGTGATTTCGGCAGCGAGTTAACGACGATCGTTTTTCACATCATTGTATCTCGTATAATTTTACTTTTATCCAAAGATTAATTCTGCTATCATTACTTGCATGTCCACTTTACTGTCTTTTTGTCAGCAGGCAAAAGTATGACAAATACAAGTACTGATAGGAGAATATTTATTGAGAAAAATATATAGAATCTTTTCTTGTAATATTTTAGTTAATGTCGCGAATCGACGTCGCGTACTCACGCCGAAACCACTGCTTCCGGGGATCCGCATTCCTCTAAATGGAATATAAAATTATGTTGCGATCTATCCATTTCGAGGCAACGAATGTACAAGATATATTATTCTACGATCTACGGGAAGTACATTCGTTGCCTCAATAAAAAAAGTTTCGTACTCACCGACGATGCGCAGCAGCGGAGTTTCACTACGACGAGTCTGTAACACAAAATTGCAAAATTCATATTAATCATTTTTTAATTATTTAAAATAAACAAGAGCAAGGTTAACTTTGTATGAAATAAAAAATATATACCTTAAAGTTGCTCCGCCGGTGCCCGATGCCTCCCAGACCGCTGCCTCCTCTCAGACTCCTCCATTTCGCACTGACACAACGCGACACAACGCGACACTCGCGAAACAGGAGCTAGTTACCGAAGTAACGCACGACACGACACTCCCGACACTAATCGACGCGGACGTGACTACAACTGGAACGAGAGACGATCGCGTGCGGAGATACGAGCCGAATCTGGCGTCGCGCGAGAAGACAGGAACGTTCTGGCGGGAAGGCACTCGCGGAGATGCGCGAGGCTACCTTGACGCGCGTCGCGCTCGACAGGGGCGATTTCGCGCGAACGTCTCTCTCGCCGCGCATCGCGCGTGGAAAACTCGGATGTCACTGCACGCGCGAGGAGATACGAATTAAAATTGGAGAACCCGGTGTACTCCTGGCGCCAGAGGATGCGACGGCGCCGCAGCGACGCCGCCGCCGCAGCGACGCCGACCGCGCGCGAGATTTCGACCGGGATTTCCGCGGGACTCACGCGTCTCGGAGGATCACCGACGCGCGAGGGTCGACTCTACGTCGCGCGATTGTTAAACTGGACAATGGTGAACTTACTGCGATTGTGCGTACCGTGAAACGCGACGACCAGCACACGAGACCGATTCGCTGCGTGTCCACGGCGCTCCTCGAATGGATCCAACATGGCGGCACTGCGCGGTGTCACTACGGCCGGCACTGCGCGAGTCACGACGCGATGTATCACGATTAGCGAAAGAGGGAATCGATCGGCTCGATCGCGCAGTTGAGGCGTCGCTTAATTACGCGGAAAATAATCGCGCACTTCACTCCGTGGCATACGTGCCGGCGGCTCGAACGATACTGCGAGCCGAGAACGTCCTCTGACCGCGCGCGGCAGCGGTCGCCGGCGGCGCGGCGGCTCGAACGTAAACAAGTACCGAGCGACGCGCGGGCTTGAAAAACACTGAAAAAAGTTTAACGAATAATGAGACGTACGCCGTGCCTGCTCCGTTGTTTTTCACGGGTAAACGGCTATCATTCTGCCTCGGTAACGGTTGATCGCTGTGTTCGCTTTGGAAAGTCTTTATTTCGATTATTTCTCAGAGAAAATATGTTTCGAAACGCAGACCGGTATTCATAGTCGGATTTTATACTCAAGACCGTCTGGAATTTATCCAAAGATGCTGTATGGAACATTCTATTGGCTACGGAGTATCTAAAGCCCGTATCAGACTACGGATTGGGATTGGGATTAGATTGGAATTTAACCAATCGCAGTAAAGTTTACTAATCTCAAGTGCAGTAACTTTTACTCTGATTGGTCAAATTTCAATCTAATCCCAATCTCAATCCGTAGTCTGATACGGGCTTAAGCCTGAATCTAGCAATAACCCAGTAAGGCCGGTATTCATAGTCTGTTCTTATATTTAAGATCGTCTTAAATATACTCTTAATGTGTTTTTAACCAATCACAGAGCCGTATTAGCCTCTTAAGACAATACTTAAGATGATTTTGAAATAAGAATCGACTATGAATACCGGCCTAAGAAATAATTCGTCGATCGACGTCGAAACGACGTCGAATCGACGTCGACACCGGCGAATTACCGTCGATCGACGAATCATTTCTCACTGGGAAATGCGCGTTCCTAAATTCATTAAAAAAAGTGTAGCCATTCGTGCACGACGCTCATGCGCAACCGCTCCCCTCCCGTCGCGCATCGCGACGCATCTGTCTACCCCGACGCGTCTATGGTCACCGTTGGGCGGGCGACGGGACGGTAACGTCGCTGCAATTGGTAGCGATGGGCGCGCGGGTCAGTTCTGCCCTTGGCGTCGCGGGTCCGCGCGATCCTCGTCTCATGCGGCCACGAGCGGACATTTGATGTGTCATGACACGACGGCGACGACGCGTCGACATCGCCGTGTCTCCGGAGTGACGACCGTCCCCCGCATCCCCGTGTCGCGGCCCGTGT